>NC_066512.1:26452712-26492712 GCF_024679095.1 Eriocheir sinensis
ACACACACACACACACACACACACACACACACACAGCAACAGCAACAAAGTGATCGACGAAACACGAGAGACGGACTAAGAGAATGAAAGATTGAATTGAATATTACAAACGAAACACACACGTTGCAATAAAGAAATACACTGTGAAATTAATATACACAGTGCAATATGGAAGGAAATTTAAAGGAAGAGTCGTGAATGTGATGTGATTTATTTAATATGTACAACTATATCCTAAACGACCTTTCCTTTGATGTATATTTTTGTATGAGCTGTTTGTTTGTCTCTCTCCATTCGTTCACTTGTCCTCCCCTCTTGCATATGTTTCCCGATCTTTCCTATTTCTTCATTTTTTTTTTTATTATATCGACTATTCTTTGTTGTCTTATATTTACTCATTGTGTCTCATTATTTTGTCCACTTTTTGTGCTCTCTCTTGCCTGTGTTCTGACTATTGACATTTTATGATACGAATTTCCTTTTTAATGTCGCCTGCTTCTCTTTGTTCTCTTGTCCATTTCCAGTTTATATCATCCAGTTTCATGATAGCTAACTTTTCATTCTTCCTTCCTCATGCTCCATTTCTCTTTAGGCACTTCTCCACCTCCTTCCCATAGACTACATTTTTTTTCTTGTCTCTGATCCATATATCGTCATTTTTTCTCTGTTCTCTTATCCATCTGCACTTTGTCCTACTCTTTATATTAATCGCTAGCAGGCCATACCTCATTCCGCATTCACTGTTCCACTCTCTTTGGGCATTTCGCAACTTCCTTTCTGAAGACTATATCCATTTCCTTGTCTCTGATCTTTATGTCGTCTATTTTTCTCTGTTGCCTTATCCATTTGCTCTTATACTGATCCTAACACACAAAACCTCATTAATCATCCATTCCCATCACAATTTCTTTTGGCGCTTTTCATCTTCCTTTCCTTACACTTGTTCAATGTTCTTGTGTCTGATCTTTATATAGCATGACGATGAGAACACAGAAGGAGAAAAAAATATGAAAGTGGAAGTAAATGAGGAAGAATATGAAATGTTAAAAGACGGATTAGAGATTATAAATATCGTGGAAAAGGAATAGCAAACTTTGACGAGTCGAAGAGGAGAACGCATGAGAAAAGAAGGAAAATATATGAACACAGAGGAAAATATTGAAGAATAGAAAATGTTAAAAAAAAAGACGTGCAAGGGGTTGGAAATAAGCATCGTTTGAGAGGAAAAACAAAACTTACGAGTGGAAGAGGAAAACGCAGAGGAGGAAAAAGAAATTATGAACGTGGAGGAAAATATGAAAGAAGAGATAACGTTAAAATAGAAGACGAGTAAGAGAGTAAAAAGAAACATCGTGTGAGAGGATAAACAGAACTTACCAGTGGAAGAGGAAAACACAGAGGAGGAAAAAGAAATTATGAACGTGGAGGAGAATAAGAAAGAATAGAAAAGGTTAAAAAAGTCGAGTAAGAGAGTGAAAAGCAACATCGTATGAAAGGAAAAAAAAAACTTGCGAGTGGAAGTGAAGCAAAACACACACCTGTCTAATTTTGAGAAGCCGCCCACGTTCACCTGGTCTTAATTGGCACTAATGACACACACAGGTAACATGTTTTAGCTCTCACTTTTATTCTCTCTCTCTCTCTCTCTCTCTCTCTCTCTCTCTCTCTCTCTCTCTCTCTCTCTCTCTCTCTCTCTCTCTCTCTCTCTCTCTCTCTCTCTCTCTCTCTCTCTCTCTCTCTCTCTCTCTCGTTGCATTATATAAAACTCTATGGACACATTTTGCCACATTCTAATACTTCCCGTGTCTCTCTCTCTCTCTCTCTCTCTCTCTCTCTCTCTCTCTCTCTCTCTCTCTCTCTCTCTCTCATACTGGTGAATAAGTTTGTTGAAAAGGTAATTATCTAGGTGTTTCGAGCTCTTGTTTTTCTCTGAAGTGTTGCGTCTGAGTGTGTTTGACCCGTGTTTGTGTTTGCAGGGAGTGTTGCCTGAGTGTTGTTGTTGGTGATGGTGGTGGTGGTGGTGGTGTTTGGGGGGTAGTGTTGGTGATGGTGGTGGTGGTGGTGGTGGTGGTGGTGGTGGTGGTGGTGAGTGTTTTTCTTCTATGAGCAATATTCAATTACTGAGCTATGTGGAATGAGCGTGAAAAGTGTTGTGTTTGTTTAGTGTTGACTTGTGTTGCATGTGTGTGTGTGTGTGTGTGTGTGTGTGTGTAGGTAGGTTGGTAGGTATATGTGAGTATTATTTATATGTATAATATGTATGTATGTATGTATGTATAATTTTTAGTTCTCTCAATGTACTGCAACAATATATGTATTTTAATTTATAAACTTAAAATGAAAACTTCGTCATTTTTAACTATTTTTATAATCTCTATATAGAAAAATAACAATAAAAGTTTGCATTCACAATTTTGTTTCCCTGGTTCAACCTTTTAAGAAGTCGAAAGAAATCCCTTGCAATAATAATATTCAGTTTCAAACGGGACAAAAAAAAAATAACATCGTGAAGAAACAAATACCGCCGCCATCTTAACGTTCAAACTTTTATGTATTTTTTTCTCGTTTCGAACTTTTCAGCTTCCCGAAGAGAACCGGAATGTGGAGACGCTCCCATTAAGGCGGGAACTGCGGCACCCAGACTGTTTTGTGGCTCTGGGTTTTGTGTTGTAGGACTCGTGTTACCACTTCAACTTCTATGCTCCTTTTAGTTATGTTACTTTATTCGCGTGTTTGTGTTTTTAGTCGTTCTTATGGAAGGAATGAGGTAGGAGGAATGGTTTAGGAGCAGCGAGTAGCGGGCTTTTTTTATTAATTTTTCCTTGTTTTGTGTGCCCTTGAGCTGTCTCCTTTGTTGTAAAAAAAAAAAAAGCGTGAATGATCGTGTATAATCTTTTGTGTTTTGTGTTATTAGACTATTGTTTGAAATCTTTTGGTCATTTTTTCCGTTACACTTTATTATTTTTTTTTGTTTGTGTTTGTGTGTGGCTGTGGATGAGATGAGATAAACAAGCGTAATCAAGTATATATTTTTTTCATAAAGAATATTTTTGTTTATTGTTTATATAACCAATTAATAGTTTAAAATTATTATTGCTTCTGCTACTACTGCTTCTAATACTACCACTACTACTATTCTACTACTACTACTACTACTACTACTACTACAACTACTACTACTACTACCACCACCACTAATAATAATAATAATAATAATAATAATAATAATAATAATAATAATAATAATACCACTACTATTACCACTACTACTACTACTACTACTACTTCTACTACCACTACTAATACTACTACTGCGACAACGACGACGACGATTACCACTACCACAATCTCTACCACCACCACCACAACAACCACTACTACACTACTACCCGGACAAAACGCTCAGGTAATTCGAGTTGACGTGCACAAATGCGCGAGCTGTTTACCCTTTGTTTGTACCCACCTGTGAAGTTAAAGGGATCTAACTCACCTGTCCTGTTGGGGGGGGGGGGGGGATCTGTGTGTGTGTGTGTTTGTGTGTGTGTGTGTGTGTGTGTGTGTGTGTGTGTGTGTGTGTGTGTGCTCTGTCTTTCCGTTTATCCCTATTCCTGTATGTCTGTTTGTGTGTCTGTTTGTCCGTTTTTTTTATTTTGTTTAATTGCAATGTTTTTTTTATACTGATTACTTTCAAGTGTTTTTTTTTTCCTTTCATTTGTATTTTGCTTCATTTTAGATTTTGTTTTTTTCCTCTCTGCCTTCACCTTTGCTGTCCTTCATCTTCCACTTTTGATTAGATAGTTAGTGTAGCTTGTCATAAACAGCCTCGTAAGGACCATCATATCTGCTGTTGTTTGTTCTTCCTCTGTGTTTATTTGTGTTCCTCCTCCTCCTACTCTTCCTCCTTGTAAGACCTTCGCTTCTTGTCAGGAGAAAGAGAAGACTTTCCCCATTGCCACCACCACCACCATTACCACCACCACCACCTACACCACCACCACCACCACCACCACCTTTAAAGAGTCGGTCAGAAGAAGGTGATAGCATTAAGGTCTGCGGAGGAGATAAGAGAGAGAGAGAGAGAGAGAGGATTGGATGACCGCGCGTGAGGTTATGTTTGTGTCAATTGGAGAAGTGAAGGGTGGAGAGAAGGAGGAAAGTTTCAGGGATATTGGGAGAAGGAGGAGGAGAAGGAGGAGGAGGAAGAAGAAGGAGCAGAAGATAAGAAGGATGAGAAGGAATAATAAAACGAAATAATAGGAAGAGGATGAGAACGAAGATGAAAGGTAAGAAGATAATAGGTTGGAAAGAAGAAGAAAGGAAGAGGAAGAGAAGGAGTGGACACGAAGAGGGGAGAAGAATGAGGATGGTACAAGAGGAAGAGAAAGAAGAGGAAGAGGAGGAGGGGGATAAAGAGGAGAAGGAGAGGGAGAAATAAGCGTTTGAGATAAGGATGAAAAAAGAGGAACAGATTGGATTGTTTGCCCTGAGAGAGAGAGAGAGAGATCAAAGCACACCTCAACCTGTCCCTCTAGCTCACTTAATATTCTCTGAGGAGTCTCCCAAACCATCAAGATAACGTTCCCTCCTCCTCCTCCTCCTCCTCCTCCTCCTCCTCCTCCTCTTCCCCTTTCGTCCATTACCTCAACCACTTCCTCTTCACATCTTTGTCCTTGACTTTCCACCGATCTTCCTCTTTATCTTCTTATTTATTCTTCTTCCTCCTCCTTCTTCTCTTCTTCCCTACTCTTTCTCTCAGTTTTTCCTCCTTTTCCTCCTTTACCCTCCTCTTTTTTCTCCCCTCGTCTTATCCTCTCCTCCTCCTATTCCAATCCTTTCACTTTCTCCTCTTCCTCTTCCTCTTTCCAACCCATTATCTTCTTACCTTATATCATCGATCTCATCCTTTTCCGCTTATTATGTGTTATTATCCTTTCTCATCCTCCTTACTTTCCTCATCCTCATCCTCTTCCTCTTCCTCCTCCTGAGTGTCCGATAATGGCGTAGAATCGATGCTAATGATTTCTTACCTGGCGGAGGCGCTGGCGAGGGACAAGGGGCAATTACCTGGATGAGCTCGTGAACACTTGACTGACTGACTGATCTCTCTCTCTCTCTCTCTCTCTCTCTCTCTCTCTCTCTCTCTCTCTCTCTCTCTCTCTCTCTCTCTCTCTCTCTGCCTCTCGTTTTTTTTACTCCCTCCATATCTCTTCTCCCCTCTTCCTTTCTCCCTTTCATTCTTCAGTTTCTCTCTCTCTCCCTTTCTTGACACCCTTTTCTTCCCTTTATTCCCTTTTATTTTTCTCTATCTCCCTTCCTCCCTTTTTCTTCATTTCCTCGCAACAATTCCATTTCTTCTTCTTTCTTCCTCTCCTTCTTATCTCTTTCTATTATCCGTTTATCCTTCCTCCAATCCTCTCTTTCACGCTGGCTCATTTTCCTCCCCTCCCTCTCTCTTCTTCCTCTTTCCTCACTCTCTCTCTCTTCCCTCTTCCCTTTTCGTTGTTTCCTAAGCTTTGTGATCTCTTAGTCTTGTCGTAATGATGATGATGATGATTGTAATAATAATAATAATAATAATAATAATGATAATAATAATGATAATGATAACGATAATCGGTTGAGGAAAGATTTGTAAGAATGTCAGACGCTTTATTAGAGGAGAGAGGATGTTGTTGTTATTATTATTATTATTATTATTATTATTATTATTATTATTATTATTATTATTATTATTATTATTATGCTGTGTTCTCTCCCTTCCTCTTCAGTGAATTTTATCTTAATCCCTTCATTTTTTTCCTTTCTAGTTATTTTTTCTTACCTTTTTCTCGACTTTTTTTGCTTCCTTCATTTCCTGTACTTTATTCGTTCCCTTCATTTCCTGTTTGTTTATTTTTGTCTTGCATTTTCTCTCCTACCTTTCTCTGTTTCTATTTTCGGTATTTCATTGTGTTCCTACTTTTTTTCTCATCTTTTTTCGGTACTTTTCATTACTTTTCCATTTTCTGTATTTATTTTCATTCCTATACTTTATTTTACTGATTCTTCTATGTTCTTACCCTCCCTCTGTAGCTCTCGCCATTTCTCCATTTCCTGTAATTTATTTCATTCCCTTTTTCTTCTTCATTCTTTGTTTCTCTCTTTTCTTTTTCTAATTTTCTTTTATATCTATACTTTATTCCGCTCCTCTTTTGCCTGTTTTTTTTTTTTGTTTTTTTTCGCTTCTCACCTTTCTTTTTCTCTAATTCTCTTTTTCTATATTATTTTATTCCTGTATATTCGATCCCTTCTTTCCTCATCCATCTTCCTTTGCTTATTCATCTTTATTTTTCTATTCCTTTATTCTTATGTTCTAGAACCCTTGTTTTTTTTATTAATTTCCCTTTACATATTTATCTATTTTTTCTCTCCTCTCCCTCATTATATTCCTTACCTCACACTTCCTCCCTCTCTCTCTCTCTCTCTCTCTCTCTCTCTCTCTCTCTCTCTCTCTCTCTCTCTCTCTCTCTCTCTCTCTCTCTCTCTCTCTCTCTCTCTCTCTCTCTCTCTCTCTCATTTGTTTACTTCCTCCATATCTCTTCCTTCTTCCCTTCTCTCTTTCATCCTACTATTTCCTTTCCTTCCATCACCTCTTTCCTCCTTCCTTCCTTGACACCAATCCCTTGACATTTATTATCTCTCTTCTTCTTTCTTCCCTTCTCCCTTTCATCCTTCCATTTCCTTTTCTCAACATTTATTTCCTCCTCCCTTCCATGACATTTATCCTCTCTCTTCTTCCTTCTTCCCTACTCCTTTTCATCCTTCCATTTCCTTTTCTCTCTTCATTTATTCTCAAACCATTTTTTTTATCACTCATCTTCCTTTCTTTATTTATCTCCCTGTCATGTCGTGTGATGCGCTATATCATTATCATCGTCATTATCAGCATGCCATTATTATCATGTCATTATCTTGGTCACGGCCTCACCCTTGTGTACCTTCCGCATGCCTGTTACCTGACTAATGATCGTGGGCCGCCCGTCTACCTTCTGGACACCTGTAATTTGGGTGATGTGTCTACCTGCCGTGCTGTTTGTTTGCCTTCTGTCTAATTTACCTTTTCTGTTGTGGGGGGGGGGGGGGTTTGTTTTCTTTTAATTTGATTTTTTTTTTCATATATTGTTCATCTGTTTCTCGTTTCGTCTGTAAATTATGTTCAGCCAATCTATTTTTTTTTTTTTAATGTTTTTTTAATACATTTTTTTCTAAAGTTTTAAGTCTTCTATATTATCTTGTTTTTTTAGCTTTTTGTTTGATCTGTATTTTTTTGTTCTGCCAATACGATTTTTCTACTTTTTTTAGCTTTTTTTTAATATAATTTATTTTCCTTCAGTCTTTTCATTTTCAGTATAATTTTATTTTCTACCATTGTTTTCCGTTCACTCGTATTCCTTTGGGTCTTTTAATATTGTTCTGCTAACACGTTTTTAATACTTACTTTCTTCTTGTGCAATATTTTTTTTTCCTGCAGTCTTTCATCTTCAGTATAATTTTGTTTTTCTACCTTTCGCTTTCTGTTCATCTGTAATCTTTTTGATCTGTTAATTCTGGGATGTCAACACTTTTTTTTTAACCAACCGGGCTTTGTGTTGTCTGTGTTGCGCCGTGTTCCATTTTTTCCTTGTTTTTCTTATTTGCTTTATTCCGTATTTTGCTTGTGTCCTCTATTACCGATTTCTGCATTTCCATTATTCCATTTTCCATGTTTTTTTTTCACTAATGTTTCTCTCGCCCTTCATATTTTTACTTCCTTTCCATCAAAATCACATCCACTTGAACCTGAAATTTATGAACTGGTATTGGCTTTTCTCTACGTGTAATTGCTTGGTTACACTTTTTTCATTCACTTTTTCATTTTTCTCAATATATTTATCCTTATTTATTAGGTCTCATGCTCCTCCTGTCTTATCACCTGGGCGCTGTCATTGCTGTTTCTTCCTAGTTCTCATTTTGTTATATTTCTCTCAACTCTATTTCCATTTATCAACTTTGCCCCATCACTACTGTTTCCTACTTTTCCATTTTTTGCTTGTCTACCTCCTTATTTGATTATTTTTATTCTCCTTGTCCAGTCTCGTTCTTGGTTCTTCTTCTTCTTCTTCATTGCTTCCTAATTCATTTGTTACATTTCTATTAACTATATTTCCATTTGTTACATCTCTATCTCCTTTTTTCTATTATATGCTTTTGCTTTTTCTCCTTCTCGAGTCACGATCTTATTTCTTCTCCTTCTTCATTGTTTCCTAGTTCTTCGTTTGTTTCATTTCTATCAACTACATTTTTTATTTATCCACTGCGCGCTACCATTACTGTTTCCGACATCTTTAGTTACGTTTCCATCACCTTTTTAATATGTGCTTTTTCTTTTCCTCTTTGTTGGGTCATAATCACTTTGTTATTAGTTTCCTAGTTCTTCTTTTCTGTTGCCTTTCTGTCATCTTTTTTTTAATATATGCTTTCTCTTATTCTCCCTATCGCCATACTCACTTTGCCCTTATTAGTTTCGTGGTTATTTTATGTTGCTTTTCTATCATCTATTTTTTTTTTAATATATGCTTTCTCTTATTATCCTTTATCCTATACTCACTTTGCCCTTATAAGTTTCGTGGTTCTTTTCTGTTGCCTGTCTATCTTTTTTTTTAATATATGCTCTCCCAGTCATTAACGTCATATTCACTTTGTTATTAGTTTTATTGTTCTGTCTTTCTATCATCTTTCTTTAACATATGCTTTCTTTTCGCTCTCCTCTCATGTTCACCTGTCAAGCCTCTCACCTCTAAAATGTGCTGCGCTGCCTTTGCCTGGATCTGATTATACATGCTGTGTTACATACGTTCTTTTCCTTCACTCCCGTTGTTTTCTTTCTCGGTACATGTCGCTTCCTGCCCGCCTGGCTTGGATTTTACCTCTGAATTGCGCGCTGATATTAACTTAACCAGATTTAACAATGTGTTGCCGCTCTCTTTTTCTATTTTATTTATTTCCACTGCCTCTATTTTTTTCCCTTTCAGCTCCGCGCGTCGGTTCCTGTTCACCTGGCATGCACTTTCCCTGCAAATTGCTGGGTGATATTACCCTAACCTCGTTGTTCTTGTTACGTCCCTCTTTTTTTGGTTAGCTTTGTTCATATTTTTTACCGCCTTTTGCGTTTTTGTTTGCTAGTTTTTTTTTACCTCACCTACCACAACATGTTCGCCTCGCTTTCTTTTTTTTTTTTTTATGTAATTCACTGCCAATTATTCCCTTTGTCTGATTTTTCTCGTTCTCCTATTATTTTTTTTCATTGTTTTACCGTTCTTTTCGTTTTCAGGTTTTATTTTTCTTTACTTTTTTTGTACACTTGACTTATGCTCTATTTTTTTGTGCTTCCTGTAATGTACTACCAACTGTGTCTGTGTTCTGCTTCCGTGCTTACATTTATATGTTTATTATTTCATCATTTTTAGTTTTCTCCCTTTTTCTTGCTTTACCCGCCCATTAACATTTACCTGATGTATATTCTACCTGTATTACGCTGTAGAATATAGTCTTAATTTCTGATCGATTGCCGTCATGAAAGTATATGTTTCGTGTTAAGAAATATCATGTTTTCGAAGGAGCTTCTGCTCAACAGATTGATGCCTAATAATACCTTTATGTAACTGATCAGTGTATGGAGCAGGTAACTCTCGATTTACGCGAGTATTGTGTCCTTGAAGATGTCGCGTAAATCAAAAACAATGTAAATCAAACAAGAGTTAGGTTTCTATCGAAAAATAAATATTCACTTCATTCAGTGGAGAGAGAGAGAGAGAGAGAGAGAGAGAGAGAGAATATCCATATCACCGAGATGTCCACTCAGTCTCAGCCTCACTCGTGTGAGGAAGAAATGAAGGACACCATGAGCAACTGGCTAGTATCGATACCGGTACCGAGCAGTCTGGTACCGGTACCGTACCGTATAGCTGGTATCGTTAGTACCGGTACTGGTACCGGAACCTGCCCTCCCTTATTGTTGAGTAGCAGCGTGGGTACTGTATTGTTGTTCAAGTGGCGCGCGGGAAGAACTGAGCTCAGCTGTGTGGCCGCGGCGCCGTGTGAGTCCAGCTGTGGGAGACATCTGGTGGCCACTCCATGAAATATCGCGTATAGGTGAAAAAACGTGTAAATTAAACAATTATTTGGATTTTGGACCCCGCGTTATTTAAAAACGCATAAACAAAACTCGCGTAAATCGAGAGTTACCTGTGATGTGGCAATAAACAATAAACAATATTTTCATCTGTATATTTTTACCTGTACATATTCACTTCTTACCTGTATATTTTTACCTGTATATTTTCACTTCTAACCTGTATATTCTTACCTGTATATTTCTATCTGAATATTTTCCAAACTGCAATTTTTCACCTCTTACCTGTTGTTGGCCCGCATTCATTCACCTGCCGTCCATTTTACCTGCAATTAGCGCCGTCGGCCATTACCTTTTGTTTACACCTGGGGGATAAATCGCTGTTTTTATGCCGTGTTTATGTGCCGCGGCGGCCAATACAGATTGAAAATATTGCCCATATAATGACGTTCCCGATGGCTCAATCCCTCGTAATGCAGTTAATTTTGGGCAATTCGTTGCAATCACAGTTGCATTGACGAATAATTACTCTCAAATCCATATAATTTTTACAGGAAACAGGACTGTGAGGGTGCGAGCGAGTGAGGGAATGTGTGTGTGTGTGTGTGTGTGTGTGTTACGGGGGGAGAGAAGAAGAGATGGGGGGGGTGTTGAGGGGAAGTTGTGTGGGGTTAGGGCGGGAATAATGTATGTGTGAGTTTGTGTTTGTGTGTGAATGTGTGTGTGTGTGTGTGTGTGTGTGTGTGTGTGTGTGTGTGTGTGTGTGTGTGTGTGGGTGTTGGTGTGGGTGGGTGGGTGGGTGTGGGCGGGGAGACAGCGAGAGAGAGAGAGAGGATGACGCTTCTGCGGGTGGTTTTTATATTTGTTCATTAAGTTCAAACGCGGAATATCACTTACAGGAGAGAGAGAGGTTTGTCGTTGACATGTTTAACGATCAGGCCGGTGGAGTGACATCCACCGGCCTGATCGTTAAACATGTCAACGACAAAACCATGAAAGTTAAAACAGCCCTCACATCACTAAACAGATTCTGGCATTTCACAGAGCGGCTCAAACTGTATCTGGTAAAGACTAAGATACTTCCTATACTAGACTACTCACCCACCCCGACACACATGGCTTCCCACACCAAGATGTTACAGCTTCAGAGGCTGCAGAACAAAGCGCTGAGATTTGCCACCGGACAGAAATACCCGTACACGGAAAACACAGCAGCACAACACCGCAGACTCGGAGTACAACTAGTCAGCACAAGGCTACGGGAGGCGGCCGGAAAGATATGGGAGAAACTAGACCAGCAAGACGACGTGAACTACACCCACGTCAAGGAGCTTGACGGCAGCACGAACTTGGTCCACCCCTGGTTTCCGCGCAGCTTGAAGTCACTACGAGAACAACCGCCCACACATCACTTCACACAAGTGACGCCATAGCTTAGCTTAGCTCTCTATACACAAACAATCCAAACACACACACCCCCAGCACGCCGGGGGTATACAAATAAGGTGCCCGATAAACAATAACTACACCAGAACAACTAACGAACCTACACCATACAACTGTACACTCCTACTGTCTTTCCTATTTCCCACCTGTACCTCACCACTAACCCACTTCCTCTTCGTACTATACCCTTGATTTAAAAAAAAAAAAGAGAGAGAGAGAATGTGGGTTTGCAACATTACGAGAAGCAAAAGTTAAAATTAAAGTGAAAATAGGAACAGTGAGACAAAACATGAACCTGAGAGACAGAGAAAGTAAGGAATAAGGAAACAGTGAGTAAGAGAGACAGACAGAAACCGAGAAAAAAAAAGAACAAAGGAAAGGCGTAAGGAGGAAAGAGGAAGAGAAGGAAGAAGTAAGAAAAAGAAAAAGAAAGAAATTTAAGTATAAAGACAAAATAATAACAAACAAAAATATAAAATAAAAATTGAGGAGCGAAGAAAGAAAATAGCAGAAACAGAAACTAAAACTAGAGACGAAAAATGGTAAGAACATAAAAAAATATAAAGGAGACGAGAATAATGAAAAGAAGGAAGAAAAAAGATAGAGAGAATAAACGAGAAAAAAATGAGAAAAGACAATTCAAGAGAACACACACACACACACACACACACACACACACACACACACACACACACACACACACACACACACACACACACACTTACGCAGAAAGGCAGTACTAGAACTGACCAACAAGAAAGAAATGTGATAGGATTACCAGACTCCGAGAGATGTCAGAAGCAGCTTAAGTGGTGGTAGGGGGTGGGGTTGGGAGAGGGGGGTTGGTGGTGGTGGTGATGGTGGTGCAGTATCGACAACACTCAGACTAACAAGAAGAGCAGCGCACGAGTGGTGGTGGTGAGAGAGAGAGAAGAGGAGGGGATAAAGGAAATATTAAAATGTGGCAATATGTGTCCGTAGAGTTTTATATAATGCGTCAATAATGAAAGAGAGCATAAGAGAGAGAGAGAGAGAAGGATAACTGGTGTCCTCATGTGATAAAGTTTCTGCTGTGATGATGAAGGTGGTGGTGGTGGTAGTGGTGGTAGTGGTCATGATTGTGGTGATGGTGGTGGTGCTGGTAGTAGTCTTCGGGGAGTGGAGTTAAGCTCAGGAAGAAAATATCGGATGCCAATCATAGAAGGAGGAGGAAGAGGAGCAAGAGGAGGAGGATGCAGGAAGAAGGAGGAAAGGTTGAGACAGAGAGAAAGAGGAAAAGGGAAGGACAATAAGAAGCACACATAGATGAAAATAGTTAAGTGGAAAAGTGTGTTATGAGAATACAATGAGAAGGAAACAAAGGCACTTATATAATGAAGTGAATGTATAGCAAACCAAGAATAAGAGAAAGAAAAAGAGGAAACATGATAAAAGTTAGGAAATGTGCAGCAAAGCAACAAAAAAAACAAAGGGAGCAACGAGAAAACACAGGAAGGAACTAAGAACGAAAAAGTAAACCATGAATATGAGAATTAAAGGAGAAAGAAAAATGAAAATGAAAAAAAATAATAACACCAATAACAAAAAATAACAAAACGAAAGGGAGTGCAGAGAGAAAACGGGAAGAAAACACCGAGGATATGAAATTCCTGAAAACAGAAATGAAAGAATAAAAATATATCAGGGAAGAAAAGAGTGAGGAAAACCAGAATAATACAGAGAAAGAGAAGAAAAGAAAGAGAAAGAATTGAGGTAACCTGAACCGCTTCACCTGAGTATTGCAGAGAGAGAGAGAGAGAGAGAGAGAGAGAGAGGGTTTGAAAGAAAGAAAAACTGGAATAAAAGGAAAAATGAAGCGGAAAGGTAAAGAATGAACAAGAAGTGGAGGAATATGATAGAGAGAGGAACGGAGGAAACACGTCACCTGCTTTCTATTGCGAGGCGGTGATAGTAATAGTGGTAGTAGTGTTAGTAGCAGTAGTAGTTGTTGTTGTGGTAGTGGTGGCGGTGGTGGTGGGTGGGAAGGTTGCCAGCGAGAGTGTATTGGATTTCATTGTTTGCGTTATCGTGTCGCTCCCGTTTTTCCCACGTTCTGTCCGCGCGGGAATATTAAGTGAAGGCGCAAGGAAAAATAAATGAACGCCGTAAATCACCGGGGAATGGATGTAAAGGAAAGAAAAATCTGCTGGAGCTTGTAATAAAAGAAATGCGTCACTGGAAATTGTTATTGGATGTATTATTATTATTATTAGTGTTGTTGTTGTTTTCACTATTATTTTGTGTTTTACTACGACTCCTCCTCTTCCTCCTCTTCATCCTCATTCTCCCCTTACTATTACTATTTATACTACTGCTGCTGTTGCTACTACTACTACTACTACTACTATTACTATATCTACTGCTACTGCTTCTAATACTAATACTACTAATTTTACAACAACAACAACAACAACCACTTCAACTACTGCTCCTACTACCACTACCACCACTGCTACTACTACTGCTGCTATCGATTGAAAGTAGTAATGTTGGTAGTAGTAGTAGTTAATAGTAGCAATAGAGAGAGCAATAACGTACGTAATATGAATAACAGAACCGAACACTATCTTCTCCAATTCATATGTTAATTATCTCTCTTGTCTTTCTCTCTCTCCAGGTGAGGGAGGTGAGCGAGGCGGGAATTCACAGGTAGGGAGCAGCATCAACACACCTGCCTGCCACTGCTGAACGCCAATTAGAGCTTCCTTTACCGCTGTCACTCACGTCTCCTTCCTCCTCCTCCTCCTCTTCCTACCCCTCTTCCTTTCCTCCTCTTCTTCCCACTTCCTCCATGATCTGTTTCATTTATCATCTGTTATCTGCCTTTGTCTCTTCCTGGCAGTTCTGTTATTCTTTGTTTTAATCATGGCATTTATACGTTTATTTATTTATTTTTTTTGCTTTTAGTTTTTCTATTGTTTATCATTTCTATGACTTGTTGATTTTTTTCTGTAGTTGTTGTTATTGTTTTTTTCTTTAATATTTTTTTGTTTCCTCTTTTGTTTCGTATTCTCTCCTGTTTTGCTTTCATTTTATCTTTTTTTCTGATTTTTTAACTTCGTGTATATTTTGGTGTCCTTTTTTCTACCTCTCCTTTTTATGTTATTTGTTTTAAATTTGTTGTTGACTTTTTTTTAATTCGTGTGTATATGTGTGTGGGGGGGGGGAAGGGGTGTATTTTTTATCTCTCTCTTTCTCCCTCCGTTTGTTCCATTTTGTATTATTCTTTTAACTCAAGGCTTTTTATTCTAATGCATTTTCATATTTCCTTATTCATTTTTTAACTATGTTTTTTTTTCTCTATTTTTTTTTCAAAATTCTTTTACCTCAGCTTTTCCTGCTAACATAATTATTTTTCAGGAGCATTTATCTGTTTCTTTGTGTATTACTTATTTAATCTCTCTCTCTCTCTCTCTCTCTCTCTCTCTCTCTCTCTCTCTCTCTCTCTCTCTCTCTCTCTCTCTCTCTATATATATATATATATATATATATATATATATATATATATATATATATATATATATATATATATATATATGTGTGTGTGTGTGTGTGTGTGTGTGTGTGTGTGTGTGTGTGTCCGATCTAATATTATCAACGTTGTGCATGAAACTCTACGGAACTACATTGCCAAATTTAAATACGTGTTAGTCCCGCCTCATTCTCTCTCTCGCTCTCTCCCTTCCTCCCTCCCTCTCTCCTTCGCTCTCTTCCTCTCTTCCTCCCCTCGCTCAAGGTCTTTCACACCCTCTTGTCGCTCCTTCTCAGCCTTAGCATACATCATTTTTCAGGGTTACAAGTTTGGCTCTTCATATTTTATGCCGTACACACAACGCCTCCTTAGTTAGCCTTGTGCTGCGCGGCTCTCCTCGTGTCTCGGGCCTAAAGGGAACGAATAGCCTGCTTGACCTTTGTTGAAGTTTGCACGCTGAAGAAGACAGTGAGTGATGCGGATAATGCTGGTGGTGGTAGTGGTGGTGATGATGATGATGTGGTAGTGGTGGTGGTGATAGTGGTGGTTGTGGTGGTTTGGAAAGATGAATGGATGCATGATGATGATGAAGAAGGATGATGATGATGATGATGGTGAAGGTGATAGTGAGGTTAGTTGGTGGTGATGGAGTGAATAAAAAGATGAAGAAGAATGGGATCGATGGTAATGGTAACGATAAAGATGATAATGATGATAGCTAATAGTTATATATTGATAGTATTTTTTATAATTATTATTGATATTTATATTATTGTTACCAAAATTAGTGTCACAACTACTACTACTACTACTACTACTACCATCAACATTAACACCGCACGCATTTAACGGAATTGAAGTACGAATATTTTAACTTTTTTGTGTGTGTGTGTAACGTGAAAACCGACACATTTTATTTTATGGTAACAATGACGTTTTTTTGGATTTTTGTGATCTGACTAATTTTCATATTGGAATAATCTCGTGTCTGTGTGTGTGTGTGTGTGTGTGTGTGTGTGTGTGTGTGTGTGTGTGTGTGTGTGTGTTTGCTATTATGCACACTCATTGTCTAAACTTATCGTTCTCTTTAACATGAACCTACAATGCGCTCCTCCTCCTCCTCCTCCTCCTCCTCTTCTTCCTCCTCCTCTTCCTCTTCCTCTTCCTCTTCTCTTCCTCCTCATTCTCTTGCTCTTCCTTGCTCACTATTAACACCCACTCATGTTAACATCCTCCCTGTGCTATTCTCTCTCTCTCTCTCTCTCTCTCTCTCTCTCTCTCTCTCTCTCTCTCTCTCTCTCTCTCTCTCTCTCTCTCTCTCTCTCTCTCTCTCTCTCTCTCTCTCTCTCTCTCTTCCTGATTTAGTGTCATTATCCACCTCATTCCCTTAATAGGAGGATGGATGTAATAATGGAGAGAGAATATCTGTAATTTGATACCTCCGAGTAATAGCTTTGTCCTCATCTGCTCCTTTCTCCATTCCTTCCTTCCTTTCTTCCTTCCTATCTTCCTTTAATTTTTTATTATTCTATTCCCTGTTTCCTTTCTTCTTTTCCCTCATATTTTCTCGTTTTTTTTCATGCATTCCTTTCTTCCATACTTCTATAATTTTGTGTTCAATTATTTTTTCCTACTCTTTTTATCTTGTTATTTTTGTTTTCGTTCTGCACTTCCCTAACTCCTTTCCTACGTTCTCTCCCATTCCTTAATTTCTTCACCCATCTCTTTGCCTTTTTTCCTCTTTATTTATTCCGCTCGTTATCCTATTTTTTTTTTTTTTTAGTGTTCTTCTTTCTCTTGATTCTCCTATTTCCTCCTTCCTTTATATTTTCTCCTTTTTTTTCTCTCTTCATTCGTGCATTCATATTTTCTCTATATCTGTACTTCCTGCCGCCCAGTTTCCTTCCCTCGCTTCCTTTCTCTATATTCTCTCCCTTCCTTTTCTGCTCTTCCTTCCTTCTATTATTTCCACCCTTCCTCTCTTCCTCTCTCCTTCCTGCTCTTCTACCATTTAACAATTGTGTGTAGTTGTGATTTTTTTGTGCAATTGTGTGTGTGTGTGTGTGTGTGTGTGAGAGAGAGAGAGAGAGAGAGAGAGAGAGAGAGAGAGAGAGAGAGAGAGAGTGTGTATATATGTATTTTCCCCAGTTTACATTAGTAGTATGAACCTTTCCTTTTGCGTCATGCCTCTCTATTGTTTGTCTATTTTATTCAAGAGACTGACCTCGACCTTTTATATTTCTCTTCTCAATACTTATAAATTTGTTTAATGCTTGTTGCCTTGCTTGCTAAACTCTCTACCTCCGGATTCGTATAATATTTGCTTTCCCCTTTTTCTCTGCGTGACTGAATATGTTTGTGTGTGTGTGTGTGTGTGTGTGTGTGTGTGTGTTTGAGAGAGAGAAAGAGAGAAAATGAATATGGAAATAAATCAATAGGAAAGGAGAGAAGGCAGGAAGGAAAGAAGAGGGAAATGGAAGAAATAAGAGAAAGAAAGCTGCTAAAATTAAAAGGAATAGATGTCAAAAAGACGAAACAAAAGGAAGGAATGAAAGAAAAGACATGGAAGGAAGAGATAAGGGAAGGAGAGAGAGATTGAGAGAGGTTATGTGTGTGTGGTGTGTGTGTGTGTGTGTGTGTGTGTGTGTGTGTGTGTGTGTGTAACATTTCTCTCTGCATCTGTCTGTCTGTCTGTCTGTTTGTTTGTCTGTCACACTCTCGTCGAGGGTTGACAAGCAGGACAAATGTGAGTGACTTCATAATCCTCTTCGCTACGTCGAGACAAACAAAAAAATTAAAACCGTGCAAGTGGAATGTTTATTTTTCTTGTGTGTGTGTGTGTGTGTGTGTGTGTGTGTGTGTGTGTGTGTGTTCCGCCTCGCTGTCCTCTGCGTGTCTGTTTGTTCGCGCATATACGTGTCAAGGTTGTAAGGCTTAGTGAGTGGGTTGTTAAGATGGAATGTATAATTGTTGCAGTTGTTGTTGTCATGGTGGTGGTGGTTGTAGTAGTGATGGTGGTAGTGGTGATGGTGGTTAATAGTGGTGGGGATATCTGTTGTTGTTGTTATTATTATTGTTTTAATGTTGAAATATTTTAATTGTGGTTATAATATGGTAGCTATCCTTCTCTCCTGCCTATCTTCATTTCATTCACAGTTTTTTGCCTTTTTCTATTCCTTCTTTTTTTTTCCTTCTTTCCCCTTCTTCCATCTTAATTTGTGGTGATAGTGCTGAAGGTGATGCAGTAGATTTGATAGTGGTAGTGGTGATTGTGGTGATTGTGGTGGTTGTGGTGGTGGTGATAGTGGTGGTGGTGGTGGTAGTGGTAGTGGTGGTGGTGGTGGTGGTGTTTACGGTGCTACGGTTTTGTATTTTATGTTAATGGTGTTTTGTTTGCCTGTTTTTTTAGAGCAGTATCGGTGACGTGCGTGAGTGTGTGTGTGTGTGTGTGTGTGTGTGTGTGTGTGTGTGTGTGTGTGTGTGTGTGTGTTCGTTCGTTCCATTAACTCCTTCCTTCCTCACTACAATATTCCTTTTCCCTCCATCAACTCTCTCTCTCTCTCTCTCTCTCTCTCTCTCTCTCTCTCTCTCTCTCTCTCTCTCTCTCTCTCTCTCTCTCTCTCTCTCTCTCTCTCTCTCTCTCTGTTACTGACTAAGTAGTTCACGATGTTGAGAATTGTTGTTCTTATTGTTGTTGTTGCTGTTGTTGTTGTTGTCGTTGTTGTTCTTGTTGTTGTTGATGATGATGGTGATGGTGTTAATTTCTTCTGTGTTTTTGTTGTTTTTCTTGTTGCTCTTCTTACCTCTTACTAACTTTACTTTTCTCCTTCTCCTCCTCCTCCTCCTCCTCTTCCTTCTCCTTCTCTTCGTGCATTTCTCCTCTTAATCTCTTTGTTTACTTTCCTATACCTTATGTGTGTGTTTGTGTGTGTGTGTGTGTGTGTGTGTGTGTGTGTGTGTGTGTGTGTGTGTGTGTGTGTGTGTTATCCTCCCTTCTTATCCTCTCTCTTCTTTCCTTCTTCATTTCCTTCCTTCCATTCCCCTCTTCTGTGATATTATCCGTCGGTCCTCTCCTTCTCCTTCATTAGCCCAGTCTCTCTCTCTCTCTCTCTCTCTCTCTCTCTCTCTCTCTCTCTCTCTCTCTCTCTCTCTCTCTCTCTCTCTCTCTCTCTCTCTCTCTCTCTCTCTCTCTCTCTCTCGATATTCAGCTGTTATATGTAGATTCGAAAGTTGAGTCATTAGCCAGAGAGAGAGAGAGATGGCTCTGATAAGTGGGGTGAGAGCGGACGAAGAGAGAGAGAGAGAGAGAGAGGAAGTGGTAATAATGAAATCGAGATGGGATGGGGATGATGATGGTGGTGGTGGTGGTGGTGATGGTGGTGGTCTTAACAGATAACAGGGGATACTAAAAGGAAATGCAAAGAAGATACAAGGCGATTAAGAATATATACGTCCATTGGCTATTATTATTATCACCCTTGTTATCAGTACCAGCACCAGCACCTACCTAGTTCTGTCTTATCTATTATCACTTTATTCATCTCTCTCTCTCTCTCTCTCTCTCTCTCTCTCTCTCTCTCTCTCTCTCTCTCTCTCTCTCTCTCTCTCTCTCTCTCTCTCTCTCTCTCTCTCTCTCTCTCTCTCTCTCTCTCTCTCTCTCTCTCTCTCTCTCTTGAGTTTGTGTTTGAAAATGTTTTTGTTCAGTATTTGTGTATTTTTTTTCACCTGTATTTATTTATCTTTGTTTCGTCTGTTTATTTTCGTCCTTGATAAGTGTTTTCAAAATGTTTCGTCCATATATTTTTGTTGTTGTTATTCCTTTCAATTAATATGTACTTTTTTTTTTTTCATGCTACGTCCTCCGTATGTGTTTTGTGAAAGGTGTATTTTGTTGAACTATTTATTGTGTTTTGTTTTATTGTTTTTTTTTTTGTTTGCTATGTTTCAATTTGTTAACTATTTGTTGTTGTTTTATTTCACTTGTTCTGTTTAATCTCTTGTTTGTGAGGTCGTGGAAGCCTGTTTGAAAATTGGTTTTACTCGTCTTTTCCCGATTTTTTTTAACCTTTTCTTCGATGTTATTATATTTATTTAGTTATATTTATTATTATTTTTCATTGATATCTCTCCGTATACACATTTTCTGTTTTTTTTAATCATATTTTTTCTGTTGTTATTTTTCTTTATTTTTCAGACTTTTATTGTCGATGCGTTGAATATGTGCTTTTTTTCTTTTGGTTTTCATGCATTCATTTCTTGTTTTGAGTTTTATTCATCTTTATTCTGTTGATGTTTTTCTCTTCATGTCGAGGCTTTTCTTCGTTATGTTGTCGTTTTTCATTCATTTCTTTCCTTATATATTTCATGTTCCGAGTTTTATTCATTTTTATCTGTTGTTTATTGTTTTTTTTTCTTTAGCCTTTTCTTCCACATGAGTAAAAATATTTGGTTATTTTTTATCCTTTTTCATTCATTTCTTTCCATACAGACTTATTGTTTTGGGTTTTAATAACACTATATTCTGGGGGGGGGGGAGGGCTCTCTCTTTATGTTGAGTCTTTTCCTCGTCGTAATTGCAAAATGTGCAGCTATGTTATATTTTTCATTCATCTATTTCCCTGTATATTTTTTGTCCCGTTTATTGAGCAAAGCGACGTACAGAGTAATTAATAAATCTCTCTCTGCTGAAAGCGTTTTACATTCATCATCATCAACATCATGATCAGCAGGGAGAGTTTTATTTTCCCCTCTCATTGGAATGAACACAAACACACTTTTTTTTCGATCCCAATTGATCATTTTTATATAGTTTATCCCTCTCAGTGCAGATTATTGCCATAGACGATTGAGTTAATACAGCAATGGATCATGAAAAAGATTGATTCATTACATTGGGAGATCAGAAAAAAATATAGAGATAGATAAATAGACAGGTAAGTAGATAGATAGATATAGAGATAGGTAGATGGAAAGTAGATAGATAAACAGATAGATAGATAGATGGATAGTTGGACAGATAAATAGAGAGAAAGAGAGAAGGACATTAAATGGATAGATAGAGAAAAACATTAATAGGTAGATAAATGGATAGATAGACAAGGATAGATATATGGATAAAGATAGATAGATAGATAGACAAATTTACACACATGCAGAAATCGATAGGCAGATAATAGATAGATAAACACAGATACATAAATTCAAATACCTTATGTACAATATGAATAAATGAATAGATAGACACATGCATACTCAGACAAATATACCCAGACGAAAAAATAATTGTGTTAACTCACGTGAAAAAAAAAATAATATATCGACGAAATTGCTGGAAAAAAATATAAAACTCGTGATCAGCAATTAGTTTCGCGATGTAGTTTTCTTTACCTATTTGTTTTGCACACACACACACACACACACACACACACACACACACACACGCCGTCACCAGCTGCTCTGTTTTAGAAAGGATGTGAGAAATATTTTAGTTTTTTTCAACCTTCCTCCATTCCCCTCCTCCCTCCCTTCCCTCTCTCCCTCTCTCACTTTTTCTCTTCCTCACCCTCCATTCAATTCCCTCCCCTCACCCCTCCCTCTCTCTCTCTCTCTCCCTCTCTTTCTCTCCCTTTATCTTCCAGTGCTTGCTTGTTTTTCTCCCTCTCTCTCTCTATCTCTCTCTCTCCATACATCTCCCTTTCTCTAATTGATCCAAGCCTCCCACTCACTTCCATTTTCCTTTTCTACTCACTCACTCCCTTTCCTCTTTTTCCTTTTCCCTCTTCCTTCCTTTCTACTCAATTTCGTTTCATCTACTTCTTTTCATCCAGAGATATCCCCAATCAGTTTCTCCTACCCCTATTCCTCCTCCTCCTTCTCCTCCTCCTCTTCCTCCTCCTCCTCCTCCTCCTTCCTCTATCTGACAAATCACAACCTCTGCCTCTCACCCTTTCTTCCCTTCACTCTACTATGGTATCTTTCTTCCCCTTCCCTCCTCTCCTCCCATCTTCCTTCCCCTTCCTTTGAGGTCATAGCAATTACTTAAGGATAAGGAAGGTAGGGAATTGGGAAAATGAGGTGAGAAAGGTCATCTGGTAATTGGACTATCTATCCGTCTATTTGTCTATCTATCTATCCATTTATCTATCTATTTTTTTTTTCATTTATCTGTTTATAGAATGCGACATAATTGGAGAGAGAGAATAAGTCAAAGAATGAGAAATAAGAGAAAAAAATGTGAAGGTGTGTGTGTATGTGTGTGTGTGTGTTTTGTATTGATGATTGAAGAGCTCTGATGCATAAGTGATAGTCGATACAATGGTCAGATTCTCTCTCTCTCTCTCTCTCTCTCTCTCTCTCTCTCTCTCTCTCTCTCTCTCTCTCTCTCTCTCTCTCTCTCTCTCTCTCTCTCTCTCTCTCTCTCTCTCTCTCTTTCTATCACGTTCATTTCAACTCAAAAGCCTTCCTTCCTTTTTTTTTTCTTTCCATTTTTATTTTATTTTTTCCTTTTGGGTTATTCTTTTCCTTGCCTCCTCCAACCTTCTGCCTCTCCTTCCTTTCACCATTTCTATTTCTTTGTCTTTCCCTCCTTTTCCTTCTCTTTTCCCTTTTCCTCCTTTCGTTCTTCCTTCCTACTTATGTTTACCCTCTTCTTCTTCCTCCTCCTCTTCTCCTTTCTCATAACCTCCTCCTCCATTTCCTTCGTCCTCCTCTCGAACCTTCGCATCTTCCTCCTCCTCCTCCTCCTCCTCCTCCTCCTCCTCCTCCTCTTCCTCCTCGTCCTCCTCCTCCTCAGCCTGTCGAATCGGAATAGCTTCCCTCGCCGTCTATTCGAGGATGAGGAGAATCAGGTCCTTTATCAGTAGTGCCAGGCGGTGGAGGAGGAGGAGGAGGAAGAGGAGGAGGAGGAGGAAGAGGAGGAGGAAGAAGAGATGGTGGTAGAGGTGGTGGCGATTGGTTATAGGAAGAATCACTTTTGTGTGTATTTTCTCTCTCTCTCTCTCTCTCTCTCTCTCTCTCTCTCTCTCTCTCTCTCTCTCTCTCTCTCTCTCTCTCTCTCTCTCTCTCTCTCTCTCTCTCTCTCTCTCTCTCAATAACAGACATTTTAATCATATAAATACAAGTGTCGTGACAAGCGTTATTAGCGGGAGAGATTAATGGTTGTGGTACAGGTGGTCAGGAATTGAATGGAGTGAGCTTTTGTTGTTTGTTTTGATTGTGTGTGTGTGTGTGTGTGTGTGTGTGTGTGTGTGTGTGTGTGTGTGTGTGGCTGTTGGTTTTCATTTTTGCCTGTGTAGGAAGAGGAAATGGAAAGGCAGAAATTGGAGGAGGAGGAGGAGGAGGAGGAGGAGGAAGAAAAAGAAGAGGAAGAGGAGGAGGCAAAAGAAGAGGAAGAAGAAGATGAAGTCGAAGAAGAAGAAGAAAACGAAAAAAAACTTATTATACAGAAAAGGAGTCTGCTCGTTGAAAGATGAAAAAAGAAAAAGAAACCATTGAGATCAGAGGTGTTTCGAAAGGTGTTTGAAACCTATGCATAAATAAAGACAAATAAACAATAAAACACAATTAATCAAAAAGAACAGAGATTGGTAATAAAAAAGATGAGGTTTAGGAAGGGGGATAA
Organism: Eriocheir sinensis; assembly: GCF_024679095.1. Taxonomy (NCBI): domain Eukaryota; kingdom Metazoa; phylum Arthropoda; class Malacostraca; order Decapoda; family Varunidae; genus Eriocheir; species Eriocheir sinensis. The sequence goes on from NC_066512.1 coordinate 26,476,440, forward strand.
AGATGGAGAAGATGATGAAGAAGATGAAGAGAGGCAAAAATAACGGTCCGGGTATTATCCCTGAGAGGCAAGCAATATCTCTCTCTCTCTCTCTCTCTCTCTCTCTCTCTCTCTCTCTCTCTCTCTCTCTCTCTCTCTCTCTCTCTCTCTCTCTCTCTCTCTCTCTCTCTCTCTCGACGCATTGTATAAAACTCTACGGACACATTTTGCCACATTCTAATACTTCCCTTTCCCCTCTCTCTCTCTCTCTCTCTCTCTCTCTCTCTCTCTCTCTCTCTCTCTCTCTCTCTCTCTCTCTCTCTCTCTCTCTCTCTCTCTCTCTCTCTCTCTCTCTCTCTCTCTCTCTCTCTCTCTCTCTCTCTCTCACACACTCACACACACACACACACTCAAAATTTAATACACCAAGGACTTCAGCCGGAGCCCCGCACACGTCAATTTCAGCCGAAGTGTTTTATTTCGTTTGCCGAAATTGAAATGTGTTGCGATGTGTCCTTTTTACTGATTTTGGGGGATGTTTGTTTATTTTATTTTAGGCTTTCGCTGTTGTTGTTGTTGTTGTTGTTGTTGCTAGTCTGTTTTGTTTTCCTTGAAGCGTGCGTCTTGTTTTTTTTTTTTCATCCTTTTTTTCCATAGGTATATATTGTACGAGAGAGAGAGAGGTTAATTCATGAAGGGAAAGTTGTTAAGTATTATTATTGTTGTTGTTGTTCTCGTTGCTGTTGTTCTTGTTATTGTTGTTTGTGAGAGGGGATGTAATGTAATTAGTGGGGGGGGAGAGAGGGGACGGACTAGGTAAGTACTTTATCCTACTTCATATGCACACACACACACACACACACACACACACTCCTTGATCTTTTGTTTCGTGTATTTAAGAGTTGGATTATCTGGTATGTGTGTGTGTGTGTGTGTGTGTGTGTGTGTGTGTGTGTGTGTGTGTGTGTGTGCGGCCTTATTTATTTAACGGATAAGCCGAGTAAAACTTTTTTCATGAATAAATTCTTGTAAGAGTAAGAGGAACGCCACACACACACACACACACACACACACACACACACACACACACACACACACACACACACACACACAGATTATAATATTTTCTTGCTTCCGTAAGTTTCAAACACACCAAGAACTAGATTACAAGAAAAGAAAACGGGAGAAACAAAAATTAGGCCGAGAAAATTAGGAAGTGTTAATGGATTTTCTGTTTTTTTCTGTTTTCCTGTTTTCTTTTTTTAGTGTTTGAATATTAATCATGTTTCCTCTCATTCTGTTTTTCGTATGTTAATGGTTGTGCGGTTTAATCCTTTACTGTTTGAGGATTTTAATATCAACTCTTCGTTTTATTACGTTTTATAAGGGGGGAGAGAGAGAGAGAGAGAGACTTAATAATATGCTGTTTTTTATGTCTATTAGATTCCTTACTTCATTTTCTCTAATTGCTCTCTTCAAAGGCTCCTAATATACCTCTTTCATTATTTTCTTTGTTTGTTTCTTTATGTGCGTTATTGTCTTCAAATTCTTCTATTATTATTAGTCTTGTTTTATTTCTTTGTTTTGTTGTTTTGTTTTTACGGAACATATAAGTGAGCGGGAAACACAGTAATTTATTATCTTATGTATATTTATTAAGCTTTATATTTCGCTCTTGTTTGTTCATTTGTTTTTTCCCCTGAAGGATGTTTTGAAATATGAAGCTCCTGACTGTCTCTGGATTATTATTTTTTTTGTCCTCGTAACAAGGAGTCGTGATGTCTTTATTTTATATATTTCGTGGTGTTGAGTAAATCCATTAAATAACTTACTTATCTTTATTTAATGTTTCCATTCTTTTAATTCTCTCTCTCTCTCTCTCTCTCTCTCTCTCTCTCTCTCTCTCTCTCTCTCTCTCTCTCTCTCTCTCTCTCTCTCTCTCTCTCTCTCTCTCTCTCTCTCTCTCTCTCTCTCTCTCTCTCTCTCTCCAAATATTTTTCTGTATTAAGCGAAAAAGGAGCGAGAAGTTATATACTATTTTCATGGATATACTCAATGACTTTCTATATTTTTTCCTTTCTTTCGTTGTAGAATTAAGAATTCCTTTTTAATGTTTAACTCGTGTGTGTGTGTGTGTGTGTGTGTGTGTGTGTGTGTGTGTGTGTGTGTGTGTGTGTGTGTGTGTGTGTTAATCTTGCTGTATTTTGTTTTTTCATATTTTTCATTCACAACTTTACAAAGGCAAGAAGCTTATCAATTTTTTTTTTCTTGTGCATTTATTATTCTTACTTTCCTTACATGTATTATTTTGATTTTTTTTTGTTTTGTTTTGTTTTTTGGATGTTGATTTCAGTTTTATCCTCCTCTATTGCTCCTCCTCTTCTTGTTTTTGTTTTGTTTGTTCTTTTTTTTTCGTGTCAATGTAAGACGTGAGAGACTTGATAATATTATTTCCTCTCTCACAATTTATTCATCATCTCATTACTTTTTTTTGTTTTTACTTTTGCATTTTTAGTCTGATTCTCTCTCTCTCTCTCTCTCTCTCTCTCTCTCTCTCTCTCTCTCTCTCTCTCTCTCTCTCTCTCTCTCTCTCTCTCTCTCTCTCTCTCTCTCTCTCTCTCTCTCTCTCTCTCTCTCTCTCTCTCGCTCGCTCAGCAGTATTACATAATTAAGAGGATGAACATTTATATTTAACCTTTCGCTTTTTCTGAAGTGTTAATTTATTTTCCTTCTATCTCGTACTCTATTTATTTGCATTTACTTATTCATCTTTGCATATATCATTTGGCGTTTGGAATTCTGTGTGTGTATAAGTGTATATATATTTTTCACTAAGTCATTATTTATTTTCTCGTCATTTCCTATTCCATTTATTGTACGTGTGTCTATGAATCTTATATTATTTCTATTACTTATGCATCTTTGTTTATTCTCTCTCTCTCTCTCTCTCTCTCTCTCTCTCTCTCTCTCTCTCTCTCTCTCTCTCTCTCTCTCTCTCTCTCTCTCTCTCTCTCTCTCTCTCTCTCTCTCTCTCTCTGCGTTTTCCATTTTCTCTTTTTTTTTTTTTTTTTGCTATTTATTCTTTCCTTTTCTTCTTAGGCTTCTCAGTTTTGTGTTTTCTCCCTTTTTCAGCCTTTTGTTTTATCTTCTTGTTGTGGGTAATACTTTTTTTCGAACTCTTATTTCTTTCTTTATTCTCCATTCAAACAAAACTCTCTTTCTTTCTTTCTTTCTTTCTTTCTTTCTTTCTGTCTTTCCGTCCTTCTTTCTTTCTTTCGTTTTTTTTTCTCTTATGGTTGATTATGATTTTTACCTTTTTTCAATCCCTTCTCTCTTCCTTTTTTCTATTCAAACCTCTTTCTATCTCTCTTCCTTTCTTTCTTTTCTTTTATATTTCTTTTCTTTTACCCGTCCTATGGTAGTTTCATTTTTCATCTATTTATTTTCAAGCCTTCCTGTCTTCCTATATTTTCTTTGTCAAACCTCCTTGCTTTCTTACTTTCTTTCATTTGTTTCCGTTCCTTTTCTCTATTTTCCGAAAGGTTATGATTATTTGTTATCTTTAAACCAATTTTGTCTTCCTTTTTTTCCTTTTCAAACCCTCCTCTTTATTTCCTTCCTTCTTCCTTTCTTTCCCTTTTTTTCTTCCTTTTTTTACTCTATCTTACTCTAAGTTATGATATTTGTATTTATTTTTAAACCTTTCAATCTTCCCTTTTTTATTTTCAAACCTCTTCTTTCCTGCTTGCTTTCTCTTTTCCTTCTTTTATTCTTTCTTTCTTTCTTTCTTCCTTGCCTAATTTAGTCTTCCATTTATCTTCATCTCATCTCAACTTCTCTTCCTTACTTACCCTTTCAATATCTCTCTCTTCCCTTTTATCACATCTCATCTTCGAATTCTCCTTCTTTGCGCCGTTTTCTTTAAGTTCTTTTCCTTCCCGCATCTCTTGTTCCTCGTGGTTTCCCTCTTTTAATTTAAACTTTCCCTTTTCTACCCTTCTATTATCAGATTTCCCTCTATTCCTGCCTTTCTTCCCTCGTTCTCTTTTCCTTTATCCGTGTTTCTTTTCTTCTTATTCTTTCTTCCTCTCTTCTGTCTCCGTTTCGCTTCCTGCTAAATCTTCCTCCTCATCTTCGCTCATTTCTCAACCTTTCATTTTCTTCACTTTTCTTCACGCTTTCTTCTCCTTTTTTTCGTTGCCCTTTGCCTTTTCTTATTCCTTTACCTCCTCTTCTTTTGATATCGTTTCCTCCTCCTTCTCTTTTGCTGTCTTTCTCCCCTCTGTCATCTCTCGTGCTCTTCCTTACCTTCTTCTTAATCTCCTTTTCCTCATCTTCCTTTGTTTCTATCTGTTTCTCATCATCTATTTTTGTCCTCTTTATCTTTTTCCTCTTCCTCTTCTTCCTCCTCCTCCTCCTGTTATTCTTCCTCATCCTCCTCTTTGCCTTTTCGTCCCTCATCTCCCTCTTCCGCTCCTTTGCATCCTTCCTTCCTTCTTCCTTTCTACTCTACTAACACCTTCCATTCCTTTTTTCCCTCTTTTATCCCTCTCTCTACCTTTCCCTTGGTCTCTCCCTTGCCTTCTCCTCCCTCATCTCCCTCTTCCTCTTCTTTGCATCCTCTCTTCCTTCTTCCTTTCTAATCTACTAACACTTTCCATTTCTTTTCCCTCTATTATATCCCTCTCTCTACCTTTCCCTTGGTCCCTCCCTTGCCATCTCCTCCTGCATCTCCCTCTCCCTCTCAACTCTACCAATATCTTCCCTTTCATCTCCTCCACTTATTTCCCTCTCTTTATACCGTTCCCTACTCGCTCTCTCCCTCACGCCGAGATCAAATATTTCCCCCGCCGCGCGCCCTCAGCCTGTAAACACATTTGTCTACCAACTTTACCCTGAATTTCTTCCGCACCTGCAAATAGACACATTTTTCAGGGATTTATCTTCACGCCTTTTTTTGTGCGCGCTCTCTCCGGCTTGGTTGGGTGGCGGGGCGGGGTTGGGGAGGAGGGGGAGGGAGAGGGGGGGAATAGAGGGCGGGGAGTTGGTGGGGAGGGCGTCACCTGTACCTTCGTGACTTAACCTCCCCACTCCTTTCATCCTTCGTTCTTTTTCTTTACTCCATCTGTTCTTTCTTCTTCTTTTCGTTTTCTTGTTCCTTCTCTCTCTCTCTCTCTCTCTCTCTCTCTCTCTCTCTCTCTCTCTCTCTCTCTCTCTCTCTCTCTCTCTCTCTCTCTCTCTCTCTCTCTCTCCTTCCCTTCGTTCTTCCTTTTCGTGCGTTTTCTTTTGCTTTTCCATTTTTTTCTTTCTTTTCTTGCGACGACGATGATGAAAAATTTCCAATGTGATGACTGAGACTTTTTTTTCTTTCGTGTCTTTTGTTTTTTTTTCTTTTCGATTCGCCTTTTTCACTTCTTTTTCGGAATTCGGTTTTTTTTTTCTTCTTCTTTTTCATCTCTATGCTCCTCCTCCTCCTCCTCCTCCTCCTCCTTCTCTTTACAGTATCTCCTTTTCCTACACCTATTTGAACTCTTTTTCGTTTTGCTTTCCTCCTCCTCCTCCTCCTCCTCCTCCTCCTCCTCACAGCATCTCCTTTTCCTTCTCTTATTTGCACTCTTCCTTGTTTTCCCTCCTCCTCCTCCTCCTCCTCCTCCTCCTCCTCTTTCTAACTTCAGCAGGTGACACAGAGGAAATACGGTGTGTGTGTGTGTGTGTGTGTGTGTGTGTGTGTGTGTGTGTGTGTGTTGGCGAGGTGAAATTCGCTTTTAGACCATTTTCCCGCATGGCATATGGCTGGGAATGTGGATGAGGAGGTGGACGAGGAGGGGAATGTACGGGATGAGAGTGGATGACGATATGGATGACACTGCGGAAAAGGATATGGATGAGGATGTGGACAAAGGACGCACCACTGTTAATACGTGTGGATTAACCTGTGTCGAGTGGAGGGATGGTTGAAGAGGAGGGGAATGTGGATAAATAATTGTTGATATATTTATTTTTGTTGTAAGTACAGTGGGAGGAGGCAGACCGCGTGCTAAATAAAAGATTACTGAAAGATAAATGATCATCATCGTTCTACTTCTACTGAAAAAAAAAAACAGTGAAAGGATGAAGGATAAAAACATGATGCGGGTATTTTGTGCACTTTTGTAATGTGGATAAATGTAAAGTATAAGTAATTTCTACGATATTGTGGGATAGTAGTAGATAGTATAGGACAGTAGTAAGATAGCATGGATAAATTCTTGTGTGTAATTTTTAAGTCTTTGGGAAATAAGAAATGTCAACAAGGATGTGGATATATTCTGCCCTTATGAAATGTGGATATCTTAGTTTAGTAGTAGTAGTAGTAGTAGTAGTAGTAGTTGTAGTAATAGTAGTGGTGGCGGTGGTAGTAGTAGTAGTAGTAGTTGCGAGCAGAGAAATGAGGGAGAAAGAGGAATAGAAGGAAGGAAAAGAGGAGGAAGAGGATGAAGGGGAAGAGAGACGAGAGGAGAAATTGAAAGTAGTAATAGAAACAGTAGTAGCGGTAGTAGTAGTAATAGTAGTACTAAAAATAGTAGTAGTAGTAGTAGTAGTAGTGGTGGTAGTAACAGTAGTTGTAGTAGTAGTAAGAGGAGGAGGAGGAGGAGGAGAAATAGTTGTAGAAATAGCAGTAGTAATAGAAGTAGTCTTTCATTTCCACTGTAACACCAAATCCACCCCCCAAAAAAACGACGTCCAAACATTTCGTTTCTGATTTTTGTTCCCTTTGTGCAAACGTTTCTAGTACTTTTGAGTGTAGGCCTTTTTTTTCTTCTTTTTGATCGGCTACAAAGGTTAGGGGTCTCAGAGATCAGTCAGCTTCTCCACCTGTGTGTGTGTGTGTGTGTGTGTGTGTGTGTGTGTGTGTGTGTGTGTGTGTGTGTGTGTGTGTGTGTGTGTGTGTGTGTGTGTTTTTAGGTTACTCGGTTTTCCAGATAAATTGCAAAGGCTGACTTTTTTTTTTGTCATGTTGTTGGAAAAGCGTTTGGACACACATTCTCTCTCTCTCTCTCTCTCTCTCTCTCTCTCTCTCTCTCTCTCTCTCTCTCTCTCTCTCTCTCTCTCTCTCTCTCTCTCTCTCTCTCTCTCTCTCTCTCTCTCTCTCTCTCTCTCTCTCTCTCTCTCTCCCCCGGTTTGATCTTCCAGCAGGTACAAAGCACACACACCTGTAAGTCATGAAAGGTCTTAATTAATCGGGTATGTGTTTGTGTTCTGCCAGGTGTAAACTGTATATTAAAAGCGCCCTTGAGCATCTTCTCCCCTTCTTAACTTGATTTGCCTGGAGCCACTCTTTCTCATCTTCGTTTACGCTTCTCTATCCAACATCAGTAAGTTTCTCTCTCTCTCTCTCTCTCTCTCTCTCTCTCTCTCTCTCTCTCTCTCTCTCTCTCTCTCTCTCTCTCTCTCTCTCTCTCTCTCTCTCTCTCTCTCTCTCTCTCTCTCTCTCTCTCTCTCTCTCTCTCTCTCTCTCTCTCTCTCCCCTTGTTCCTTGTCTCCCTCCTACATACTCTCTATTTTCTCTATCTTCCCTATGCTTCATCTCCCTCTTAAACTTTCTCCCTTCCCTATCCTTCCTAATCTATCCTCTATCCTCCCTATTATCCTTTATCTCCCTCCTATCTATCCTTTCTTATATCCTTCGTATCTTCGTTACCCTTTCTTATCTCCCTATCCTTCCCCTTTATATCTATCCTTCCTACCTTATCTCTTTTGATCCTTCCTTTCTTTTCTCTTTTTATCTCCCTTCCTTCTCCTTTTTGTTTCCCTTTCTTCTCATCCTTGTCTCTCCTTCTGTCTCTCTTTACTATCCTGACTCTTTCAATCCGTTCTTTATTTTTCTTTTTTCTTTCTTCTCATCCTCCTTTTTCCATCTTTCCCTTTTCTTACTCCTCTTTATCTTCCTAGATCTTTCTTTTTCTCTCCCTCTTCTTTCTTTTCCCCCCTTTCTTCTACCCTTCCCTTCGTCCTCTTTCTCTGCCTCTATATCTCATTGCTTTTCTCTCTCCTTCTTCCTATTCTTCCTTCCTTCACTCCCTTTCTTCCCTTCCTTCCACCCTCGTTTTTTTTCATCAATCTCTCCTTTCCTTTCTCTCTCCCTTCTCCTCCTTTTCCTTCTCCCCATTCTTCCTTCCCTTCTTCCTCCTCCTCCTCCTTCTTCTCGACAGGCTAATGGCCACATCTTTGTATATGAGCTTTCTATGAACCAGTTTTATAAGTTCAACGTCCTATCTCTCTCTCTCTCTCTCTCTCTCTCTCTCTCTCTCTCTCTCTCTCTCTCTCTCTCTCTCTCTCTCTCTCTCTCTCTCTCTCTCTCTCTCTCTCAGTTAGTAATAGTTTGCGTAGGAAAATAATTGGAGGTGAAGTATGTAGGAATTTAGCGAATGCCTAAAAAAAAAAGCTTAATGGATGCCGGGGTTTTTTTTTCCGTTGTTGTTTTCATGAATTATTTAGGGTGGTTTTCTTTTAACCAATATCAACAGCTCATTTGTCTTTTTTCTTCTTTTTTTTACTTTGTTTCTTGTTTTGTTTTGATTTTTGTTTTCTTTGCCGAAGGTCAGCATGTAGCGTTTATTTATTTATTTTCTTTTTTGGGGGGCTATTTATCTGATTTTTTGTTGGTTTTGTACTTTTATCCGTTTATTTTTTTCGATCATTAAAAAAATTTATCACCCAAAAAATTAAGTCATCGGCCTATTTCAAGGAAGACGTTAGGTAAGGCCGTTTTGGGGAGGGCAGGGGGGTGGAACAGGAGGGGGGAAGCGAAAGGGGACAGGGAGGGCGAAATGGAAAGCGAAGGGGCAGGGTGGGGGATGCAAGGGGGGGCAAGGTGGGGCAGAAGCGAAGGGGAGCAGAGGGGGAAGCGAAGGGGGGCAGGGTGGGCGAGAAGGGGGAAGCGAAGGGGAGCAGGGGGGGTCCAATAGGCGCTTTGCATTTATGAGACTGGGGTGATTAAGAGGGGGGCGTCGAGGGGGGATTGAGGGGGGGGGACGGCAATCAAACCAACGATCCTGTGGGAGGGAAGTTAGGTATCTCTCTCTCTCTCTCTCTCTCTCTCTCTCTCTCTCTCTCTCTCTCTCTCTCTCTCTCTCTCTCTCTCTCTCTCTCTCTCATAAATCCTCCTCCCTTTCCCCTCTGTTCCATCAGCCTCAGTTCGCAAACTTTGTTTCCAGAGGGAATGAGAGAGAGAGAGAAATGAGCAGTGAGATCTACCACCGTCTGTGACTAACTCTCTCTCTCTCCCTCGGTCTCTCCCTCCCTTCCTTCCTCCCTCTTTCCCTTCCTACTACCCTTCCTTCCCCCTCTCACTGCTTCCGTCCTTCCATTTCTGCTCAGTTCATATTTTCCACCCGTACTCCTTCGGTCTCTCCCTCTCTCCCTCACCCTCTTCCATTCTCTCCTTTCTCTGCCTTTTCCTTCTTCCTTCCCTCTCTTTCCTTCTTTTCCTCCCTACTACTACTACAATCTCTCTTTTCCTCTCTCTTTCCCTTCTTTTTATTTCCCCCCATCCCGCATGCATTCCGTTCCTCCCCTCCCTTCCCTCTCTGTCAACTTCCCTTTTTCCTTTCATTTCTTCTTTCCTTACCTTTCCTTCTTTCTTCCTTCCTTCCTTCCTCTCACTCTCATGCTCCCTCACACCTCAATTCATATTCTCCACCCTCCTTCCACTTATCTCTCTCCTTCTCTTCCTTACTTTCCTTCATTCCTTCTCTTTGCCTCCCTTTCTCCCACCTATTCTCCCTCCTCCTATTCTTCCTACCCTGTCTCTTTCCATCTGTCCTATCCTCTTACCCTCCTCGTAATTTTTCCTTCTTTATTCGTTGCTTGTCTCCCTTCCTTCCCACCCACCCCTCTTTCCCTATCCCCGTTTCTCCACCTCTTCAATCCTCTCCTTCTCCCTCCCTCCTCCTTCCCCCTCACACTGCAACACACACACACACACACACACACACACACACACACACACACACACAGCTCCAAAACGCATATACCACCAACCCCCCCCCAAAAAAAAATCGAAAAAATAAAACGAAAAAATTTACGAAACCCAAACTTGCGCCATTAAAGTATTCAAAAGTTGCTCCGCGCCCACACGATACGCATTCACACCTGAGCGCCTGATTTACCTGGTCTTAATTATTCGCCTGTTTATTCAGTGCATCGCTTATCCTCATTGCAGGTAGGTAGGTATTCACAGGCCGAGAGAGAGAGAGAGAGAGAGAGAGAGAGAAGTATTTAAATGTGTTAGTGTATTTCCGTAGAGTTTAGAGAAAGAAAGTAAGAAAGAAAGGACAAAAGAAAAAGAAAGAAAGAAAGAAAGAAAGAAAAAGAAGGGAGGGAGAAGTATTGGAATATAAAAGTTTAAAGAGAAAGGAAAAGAAAGAAAATATAAAAGAAAAAAGAGATAGAGAGAAAGGAAGAAAGGAAAAAACAAACAAACAAACAAATGAAAGAAAGGAAAAAAACAAATAAAAAAAATGTGGGGAAATGTATTTAAATGTGGCGAGGTAACTCCGTAGATTTTAATTAAAGAAAGAAAGAAAGAATGAAAATGGGAGAGAAGTATTTAAATGTGGCAATATAGGTCCGCTTACAGAGAGAGAGAGAGAGAGAGAGAGAGAGAGGAATGTATATTTACCTGCGTGGTGGCGGCGGTCGACAGGTGTAAATTGCTCCTAAATGATGAATGAACTTGACTGACGCCCGGAGCCTCTCAAATTAACAGGTGGATATTTTATTTTTTAAGAGAGAAAAAATATGATAATACTAGTGAAGGAGGAGGTGAAGGAAGAAGTGGAGGAGGAGGAGCAGGGAAGAATGAAGGAAAGAAATAATAAAGAAACTAAGAAAGGAAAGAGAAAAGGAAGTTAGAAAGTAAGAAAGGATTATAGGTTCTTAACAAAGGAATTAAGAAAGAAAGAAAGACGATAAGGAAAGAAAGGAAGGAGGAAAAAAAAGAGGAAGTAACGAAAGAGGAAGAAGGAGGAAAACGAAAATGAGAAGATACGAGATGAGGTAAAAATATGAATAAAAAATACAAAAAAAAAAAAACAAAGGAGAGGATAAAGAAGAAGAGAACCAAAATAACCAAAAATTATATGGATGGATAAAGAAAAGAAAGAGAAAATGGAGGAAAATGTGTTAGTTGAGGAGGTGTGAAGAGAGAAGGAGAAGGATGAAAGGGAAGAGAAAGTAGAAGAGAAAGAGGAAAAGGAACAGGAAGAGAAGGAAGAGAAGATAACAAACAACAATAAAGAAAAGTGAGAGAAAACAAAGAGAAATGGTAAACAAGGAAAAAAAGAGAGAGAGAGAGAGGTGAATGACCCAACCGTGAATAAAGGAGAAAATGTAGACTGAAACGGATAAAAACAAATAGGGGAAGAGAGAGAGAGAGAGAGAGAGAGAGAGAGAGAGAAAAAGATTGAATCAAGCGGCAACAAAGGAAAGGGGAAAGAGCAACGGATTTAGTAGTAGTAGTAGTAGTAGTAGAAGTAGTAGTAGCAGTAGTTGTTGTAGTAGTAGTGCCAGATGCAGTAATAGTAATAGATTTAGTAGTAGTAGCAGAAGTAACTGGAGGAGGAAGAGGAGGAAGAAGAGGAGGAGGAAGAGGGAGATTGACTATGGAAATGAGAAAGCTGGAGACAAAAAGGAGCGATAATTACTAAAGAGGGAAAAAGTTAAAACGAAATGAAAGAGGAGGAGAAGGCAAAGGAATAGGACAAGGAGGAGGAGAAAGAGACAGAGGACGAGGAAAAGGTAAAAGAGTTAGAGGAGAAGGAAGAGACGAACAGGATATTAAGGGCAGGGACGGATGGAGGAGGACGATGAAGAGGAGGAGGAGGCGGAGAAAGGACAAGCATGTAAATATATCGCTAATCAATGAGAGGTCGATGTTTACCTGTATCTGTTTTGGGACCGGAAGTAGCATGGGTTGAAGGAGGGAGGGCTTTGTGTGTGTGTGTGTGTGTGTGTGTGTGTGTGTTCAAATAGCACCTAATTACGAAAGTCCAACCTTGATTTTAATTGTTTTCTTTATTGGTTGTTGTTTTTTTAATTTGCATTTTTTTGTGTGTTGGGAGCGCTTTTTTGCGTGTGTGTGCGTGCGTGTGTGTGTGTGTGTGTGTGTGTGTGTGTGTGTGTGTGTGTGTGTGTGTGTGTATGCTTCACATAGGACGTATTTTTTCTCTTTCTCTCTCTTTCGTGCGCACGTGCTCTCGCGTGTGCCAGGTGTCGCCTAATACCTGTTTATGAGTTAATTAAGCTGCAATCCACCTATGAGATGGATGTGGAAAGCCGGGACTGTATTTTTGGGGGGTATACTCTCTCTCTCTCTCTCTCTCTCTCTCTCTCTCTCTCTCTCTCTCTCTCTCTCTCTCTCTCTCTCTCTCTCTCTCTCTCTCTCTCTCTCTCTCGTTTTTCTTATTTTTATCTTGTTTTTCACTTTTTTTTTTCTTTCAGGTGAGGACGCGTGCAGATTCTTGGAATATTTAAAAATCAGTGCAGGAGTGTGTGTGTGTGTGTGTGTGTGTGTGTGTGTGTGTGTGTGTGTGTGTGTGTGTGTGTGTGTGTGTGTGTGTGTGTGTGTGTGTGTGTGTGTGTGTGTGTGTGTGTGTGTGTGTGTTTGTGTGTGTGTTTTGTCATTCATCTCCTAAGTTATTCTTTTATTCATGACAAAAAAAGATAAGTTAAAAAATAAAGACAGATGGATTAAAAGCTAAACAGACACAGAAAGACAGGCAGACAAAGACAGATAGACAAATATAAATACAGTCGTTCTTAAATCTAACCTCTTTTTCATCATCTTCTTTTCTTACAATCAATTTCAGTTTCATATTGTTTTAACGTCAGTCTTCTTGGCATTTAACTTCCTTCTCCATTTTTAATTTCTCCTTCCAATATTTTTTCTCTAATTCATCCTCTTTCATCCCATTCTTTGCTCTTCTAATTCTTCTCAATCTTCTCACACCTTCGCTTTTGTCTCCATTTTCGCCAATTCTCTATATTTCTCTCCCTCCCTCAGTACCCCGCTCCGATTTATCTTAATACTTTCCACCTTTTTTTCTCTCTCTCTTCTTCCCTGTGTTCTCTCCATGGTAGTAATCCTTTTTATTCTTTTCACTCCCTTCTCTGATTTTATATTCAATCTCTTCCTCATCCTTCTTAATCCCTTTTTTGGATCCTCCCTCGTACATCACTTGACATTAAACACGGTGTCAGAATCCTCCTTTTATGATCACTTCTAACCATTTTTCCTTTCTCCTGCAGATTTTACTTCTTTTCTTTTTAATTCTTCCTCTTAACGTCTTTAAATTCTTGGTATTCTTTAATCTTTCGTATTTTCCTCTGTTCTCATGTACTTAATATTTTTGGCGAGTGTGTGTGTGTGTGTGTGTGTGTGTGTGTGTGTGTGTGTGTGTGTGTGTGTGTGTGTCGGAGAGGTCACATAAATTTTCATCACCTTCATTTGCATCATTATTATTACATTCCTCCAGCTGCTAATCGTTTTCATTATCATCATTTTTCATCAGCATCCTCATCGTCATCCTCATTACCGTTATTACGTATTCGAGTATTTTTTTTATCGCGGCAGCAACGATAAAAATAAATAGATACATTGATATAGCAATGGATAGATAACTAGATAGACTGATAGATAGAGAGAGAGGGATAGACGGAGAGATAATTAGGTAGCCAAGATGGACAGATATGCACAGATGGAGTCCAGTCATTTCAGAAAGAGACAGACAGAGACAGACAGACAGGCAAACACAAACCCCTTTAAAGAGAGACAACAGACAGTCAGATTAACAGAAATAACGAGGTTTGGTTTCATGCCTATACTCACAAACGCAGGACAGGTGTTTCAAGGTTAATTAGACAGGACTGAGGGAAAGGTACAGGCTCAGGAACACACACTTTACACCCCGAAGTCTATAATACCCTCCCCCCCATCATCACCCCTTGCCCTTCCCTTCCCTTCTTTTCTGCCTGCGATGACGGAAGTGGCTGCGGTTATGGAAAGGAAAAAAGCATAAAAAATACCAGAAAAACGTAAAGAAAAACAAGAAATGAAAACGCGAAGGAAAGAAAGAAGGAGAGGAAAGGGAGGTAAAAGATAACAGACAGTAAGAAAGAAACGAGATGAACAAAAATATGGAAAAAGAACAAGAAATGAAAGAATGAAAAAACAAAAAGAGGAAAAGGAGGTGGAAGAAAATACAGGTGGTGACAGAAACTAACAGAACACAAATATAGAAGAACGAACAAGAAGTGGAAGGGTGAAGCGGGCCTTAGTGTTGAAAGGGATTCGCAAGACAATGGAAACTATCGCTGTCTAGGTTTTTTTATTGATAGTCAAAAGAGAAAGGAGGAATCTGACATTTTTCTACAGAACTTGAACTATTTCTGACTAATGGTTTTTTTTATTATAGAGCTTGAAGTACCTTTGTCTTAAGTGTGTTTTTTTTTCTGTGTAACTTTAAGGTGACGGTAAAGCGCTCGAACTATCTTTGTCGAGGTTCTTTTTTGAGAGTTTGGAGAAAAGGGAAAAGAATTAAAACTATGTGGAAAGATTTTGTTTTATCGATAATTATACTTAACTATCAATTACAAAGCGCATAATTACCATCAAAATACTCTTGCAGCAATATAGAAAATGAGATAAAGAGATTAGTAGATAAATAGAAAAATTGACTGGAAATACAATAGAAAATACTAAACTGAAGAATAAAAGAATCTGAACCAAGCAAAAATAACCACGAACATTTTTCTCGTTCACTTTTATTATTTTTTTATTATTTTTTTTTTCCCAGCCAGTGTGTTTGGAGGAGCACAGAATGATGCCTTACCGGTCTGTTTGGTTGTTTGGTTGTTTGTGTGTGTGTGTGTGTGTGTTTGATGTTTGTGTGTTTGTGTGTTTGTGTTCGCCCTTGAGTCGCTTCCTTTCTTCCTTTGATGGTTTTTGCCCTTGAGCTGAAGCCTTTGATGTATAAAAAAGGACTTGGAAATTGTGTGAAGAAGTCAGTGAGAACATTTTGACCTAACCTAATCTAGCGTGACATAACATAACATGGTATACGTGACATTAAAGAGAGAGAGGAAGAGACAGTTAATAGGGAAATAAATATAGTTAAGATACTCTCTCTCTCTCTCTCTCTCTCTCTCTCTCTCTCTCTCTCTCTCTCTCTCTCTCTCTCTCTCTCTCTCTCTCCTCCTCTCTCTCCTCGTGTCCCTTCCTCCTCCTCCTCCTCCTCCCCCTCCTCCTCCTCCTCCTCTGTCTCTCCAAACTACACTTCCATTTTTGTCTTGTCCTTCAGATTTCTTTCCATGTCTCTCCTTCCTCTCCTTCCTTTCTTTTATCTTTTTTTTTTTGGTTTTTATTCCTTTATTTTTCCTTTTGTTTTGCTGTTTTTCCCTCATGTTTCCTTTTCTTTCTTACTTCTTTCTTCCCTTAATTTCTTTCTTCGTCTCTTCGTCATTCATTTCTTTTATTGTATTTTCTCCTTTCTCCCATTTTCCTTCCTTCCCTCTTAATTTCGCTTCCTTTCTTCCTTCCTACCTTCTTTATTCATTCATTTATTGTCTTCTGTCACCTGCATCTTCTTCCCTTTCCTTCTTCCCTTCTTCCTCCCTTTCTTTATTCCTTTCCTCACTCCCTCTTTTCTTTTCTTCTTATGTTCTTCCCTCCTTTCTTTGCTTCTTTACTTCCGTCCTTCCTTTCCTTCCTTTCTTCCTTCATTCATTCATTCATTTCTTCCTTCCTTCCTTCCTTCCTTCCTTCCTTCCTTCCTCTCCTTTATTCCTTCCGACTCAGTGCTCTCCCTCCTTGCCTATTCCTCCATCCCTCTTTTCCTCCCCTCCAATATTTATCTCCCTGATTGCTCCCTTCCAGACTTCTCCCTCCCTCCCTTTGTCTCTTCTCCCTCCTCCTCCTCCTTCTCTCCCTTATAACCTATGCAATATTCCGCACCAGCCTCCCTCTCTCCCTCCCCTTCTCTCTCTCCCTCCTTCTCTCTCTCTCCTAGTCTCTTTTCTGAATGCCTCTTTTCTCTCCCTTCCTTTCCTTTATTTTCCTTCACTTCCCTTTCTCTTCACTGTCTTTCTACTCTTTCCTCCTTTCTCCACTTTTCTCTCTCTTCTTCATATCTTTCTTACTTCCCTCTCTTCTCTTCCTCTCTTCTTCCATCTTTTCTTCACTTTCTTCCTTTTCTCTCTTGCTATATTATTTTCTTTCTTCACATCTTCTTACAATATCCGTACCTCCCTTCTG
>NC_066512.1:26497712-26517712 GCF_024679095.1 Eriocheir sinensis
TCCTCCTCGTCTCCCTTCATTTGCTTCTCTCTTCTCTCCCCCCCTCTCCCTTACTCCCTTCCTCCCTCCCTTAATTCCTTCACGTCTTCCTCCCTTTACTTCTTTCATTTGTCCCTCCCTTCCCTTATCCCTCCCTTTATTCTTCTTGCCTCTCTCTCTCTCTCTCTCTCTCTCTGCTGTTTCCTTTTCCTTACTCCTTTCCTTCTTATATCCTCCCTTTCTCTCTCTTCCCTTCCTCCCTTGACCTCTCCTTTTCCTCTTCTCCCTTTTTCTTCCCTCTTCCCTCTTTATTTTCCTTTCTTCTCCTTTTCCTCCCTGTCCCTTTCTCCCTATGTCCATTTCCTTGGTCCTCTCTTTCCCTCCCCTTACCATTTCTCTGTCCTTTCCTCCCTCTCTCTCTCTCCCTCCCTCCCTTCTCTCCACCCTTCCCCTCTTCCATCTCACCGAAAAAATAATAATGTTGACTAAAATTCTCGTTGGCTGACCCCCCCCCCCCTTCAACCCCTCCCCTTCAACCCCTCCACGTCAAAAAAATGATGCATAATTAAACGTGTATTTATGAGGTCCAGTTTTTTGATGCACGAGGGAAAATAATGTGCAGAAAAGTGATGACCGAAAAAGAGGAAAATGAGTTAGTTGAATATGCAGGTAAATGTTAATAGTTATATACACAGAGGGGGAGATATATGCGCAGGTAAATGGAAGAGTTATATGCATGGCTAATGAGTTATATTGTGCTTCCTTTCCATTGCTCCTTTTCTGCCCTTTCTATATCCTCCCTTCCTCCCTTCCTTGACCTTTTGCCCCCTCTTCTAAGCCTCCTTTTCCCCTTGCTTTCCTGCCCTTTCAATATCCTCTCTTCCTTCCTTCCTTGACCTCTTGACCCTTCCTCTGTGCCTCCTTCCCCTTGCTTCTTTTCTGCCCTTTCTATATCCTCCCTTCCTCCCTTCCTTGACCTTTTCCCCCTTCTTCTATGCCTCCTTTTCCCCTTGCTTTCCTGCCCTTTCAATATCCTCTCTTCCTTCCTTCCTTGACCTTATGCCTTTCCCTCCTTTGTTCCTCCTCTCTTCTACCTCTTCTTCTACCATTCTTCTCTCTTCCCCTTCTTCGTTTTTCTCCCTTCTCTCTTCCCCTTCTTCGTCTACCTCCCTTCTCTCTTCCCCTTCTTCGTCTACCTCCCTTCTCTTCTGCTCCGTTCATTTCTCTTACCCTTCTCCTGTTCCCCTTTACCTCTTTCCTCCCTTCCTCTCCCTTTCCTCCCTTCCTCTATTATTTATCTATACCTTACGAATATTAAGACAATTATATGCACTGATGAAGGACGTTTTATACATGAATTATGGAAGAGTTAAAGGCAAAGGTTATTGAAGAGAGTTAATGTTAGACTTATATGCACAGTTGATCTTAGAGTTATATATATATTTTTTTACAACAAAGGAGACAGTTCAAGGGCACAAAAAAAGAAAACAATAATAAAAAAAAAGCCCGCTACTGATGATGTAAAAAAAAATGAAAGTGATAATTATACAAGAAAATAAATGTGTGTATAGATGATGACTGTTGACCTTTTTGTTAGTTTGTGTGAGTTCGTGTTTGTGTGAGGAAATTGTTGATTAAAAAAAGTGGTCGTTGTGATATAAAAGAAAAATGGAAAGGATATTATTCTTCCAACACGCGAGATGAAGAAAAAGGATGAAAAATATATATTGTCTGACTTTGAACTTTGATATTTTCTTCTCGTAGACTAATAAGAAAAAAAGAAAGGAGGAAAGGAGAAAGGAAAGGGAACAAGAAGGGAGAAAGGAAGGGAGGGAGGGAGCAAAGGATGGGGAGAGAGAAAATAAGGTAGGAAAGAAGGGAGTGAAACAAGAAGGGAAAGAGAAAGGAAGGGAGGAAACAAAGGGGGTTAGAGAAAAAAGAAAGGAGGAAGGGAGAAAGGAAGGAAGGGAGAGAGAAAAAAGGGAGGAAAAAAAGGAGGGAGAGAAACAAGAAGGGAAAGAGAAAGGAAGAGAGGGAGGGAGCAAAAGATGGGGAGAGAAAAAAAGGGAGGAGAGAAACAAGAAGAGAAAGAGAAAGGAAGGGAGGGAACAAAAGGGAGCCAGAGAAAAAAAGAGAGGAAAGAAGGGAGGGAGGGAGACAGTGTGAAAGAGAAAATAATAGAAAACACGAACATTAGATTGTGGGAAGAAATAAAGAAAAAAAAGAAAGAGTGAAAAAGAAAGAAAGAAAAAGAGAGACCGAAAGAAGAAAGGCAAAGAAGGAAAAGGAGGAGAAGAAAAAGGACACGAGAAAAAATACAAAATGAGACCAGCCAACCAACCATGATAACCACAGTAACAATGATGACGAGGAACAAAAATATCGAGGAAAAAAAAGCGAAATAAAATCAAATACAGAAATGAAAAAGAATACACATGTTAAAAAGCATTGTGACGAGGATACAGAGAGAGAGAGAGAGAGAGAGAGAGAGAGAGAGAGGATGGGTGAATAGCGGGCTTTATTTTCACATTTGTTACCTTTTTTTTATCCCCTTGAACTGACTCCTCTGCTGTAAACACACACACACACGCACACACACACACACACACACCGCTTCAGAAGGACACACCAGACAGACACAGACAGACACAGACCAAATTCAACCTTTTTTTTTTTTTTTTTTTTTTTTTCGTAGCGCGCGCAAGGGATGAAAGAGAATGGAAAATGTATAATATTGGCGCGATGGAAATGTTATAAAAGAGGGAAAATATGAAGATTAAAGAAAAATATAATAACCGACACGTGGCTGGCTAGAGAGAGAGAGAGAGAAAGGAAAATGAATGACGGAAAAAAATGGATTCTATTGAGGAGGAGGGAGGAAGGAAGGGACGAAGGGAGATAAGGAAGGAAAGGAGGGAGGGAGAGAAGGAAGGAAGGGAGGGAGGGAGGGAGGGAGGTAAACAATATGTAAGGGAGGAAGAAAAGAAGGAAGGGAGGTAGGGAAAGAAGAACAGAGAGAGAGAGAGAGAGAGAGAGAGAGAGAGAGAGAGAAATATGCGCCCCCAGGGAACCACGATACGTCAAACTCCAATAATAAAAAAAGAAAAAAAGAAAACAAGAGAAAAACAAGGGGAAAAAACATTAAATTTAATAGAGGCGATGCTCGTGTTCACTTACGGATATGAGAGAGAGAGAGAGAGAGAGAGAGAGAGAGAGAGAGAGAGAGAGAGAGAGAGAGATTGACCTTTACTTATTTCCCTTCAAGCCTAAGCGAGCGAAGAGTAGGAAAAATTATTGATGAAAAGAATGGAAGGAAGGAAAAAGAGTGAAGAAGAGAAAGATGAGGAAATGATGAAGAGAAAAGAGAATGAGAAGTAAGGAAAGTACGATAAAAGTGGAGATAAATAAGAATAAATAAGAGATAAATATGCAAATAGGAGGAAAGAAGGAAGAGGAGGAGGGAAACAGGAGAGACGGAAAGAAGGAAATGGAGGGAAACGAAAACGGTGGAAAAAAAGGGAGGAAGAGAAATACAGAAGAGAGAAAGAAGGAAGGAAGGAAAAAGAATGAAAGAAAGAAAGAAAGAAGAAGGAAGGAAAGAAAGAAAGAAAGAAAGAAAGAAAGAAAGAAAGAAAGAAGAGGAAAGACTAATAGGGATCAAAGAAGGGAAAGAAGGAAAAGGAGGAGGAATAGAAGAAGGCAGACTAGGCAAAGGACGCGACGAAGAGGAGAAGGAGGAGGAGGAGGAGAACGAGGAAGAGGAAGAGGGGGAGGCAGAGGACGCGACGAGGAGGAGGAGGAGGGGGATGGCTACTAGGAGGAAGTGGAGGAGGAGGAGGAGGAGGAGAAGGGATTTAGGGTAGAAGGGAAAATGCTCTAGCGTAGACCATCCTGTCCGATAATAGCGACAAGGTCATCCTAGGAATATAAATGTGACTTTAAGGGAGCCGGAGAGAGAGAGAGAGGGGGAGGGGAAGGAATAAGATACAACAAAAATATACAAGGAAAGGAGAGAGAAGAGGAAATGGAAGGGCTGAAAAGAAGAAGGAAGGGAGGAAGGAAGGAGAGAAGAACAGGAAGAGAGCGTGAGTTGAAGAGAAATAGAGGAAAAGGGGAGAAAAGAGGAAAGGATAGAAGGGAAGGGAAAGAGATGAATTTTATTATTATTATTATTATTATTATTATTATTATTATTATTATTATTATTATTATTATTATTATTATTATTATTATTGTTGTTGTTGTTATTATTACTATCATTTTATTATTACTATTATTATTATCACCACCATCGTCATCAACACTATTTTAATTAGCATCATCAGAATCATTAGCATTATTCAGAGCACACCTGCGAGAAACCTTTCACCTGGTCACTAATTAGAGAAAGGTGTGGAGGAGGAGGAGGAGGAGGAGGAGGAGGGAGGGGAGGGTGACTAGTGTTAATGAATGAGGGGGGGGAAGGGTAAGAGAGAGAGAGAGATCCAGAAATTATGATCGGATAACTCATAGTCTAATTAGTTATATATTCTCTCTCTCTCTTCCACTCGTTTTTCATGGCTTCCTTATTTTCCTTTCTTCCTCTTCCCTTCCATTCCGTTACCTAACCTAACGTAACCTATCCTATCTCTCCATTCCCTCCCTTTCGTCTACTCTTTCTACTCATTTTTTCTTTCCCTATTCCTCTCTCCCCTCCCTAACTTAACCTAACCTAACACTCCTCTCCCTCTCCCTTCCCTTCCGTCTCTTCCTCCCTCTCCCTTCTTCCTCATCTCCTCCTCTCTCCATTTCCCTCCTCTTACCTAACCTAACATAACACTCCTCTTCCTCCCCTTCCCTTTCGTCTCCCCTTCCCTCTCCCTTCTTCCTCATCTCCTCCTCTCTCCATTTCCCTCCTCTTACCTAACCTAACCTAACACTCCTCTCCCTCCCTTCTGTCTCCCCTTCCCTCTCCCTTCTTCGCTATATCCTCCTCTCTTCGCTTCCCTCCTCTTACCTAACCTAACCTAACTTCTCTATCTTCCTTCTCTATCCTTCATATCCTCCTTCCCCTATCTACCCCCTCTCTAGTTTCCTCTATCTGTCATTCCTCCTCTTCTCTTTTTCCTTCCCCTACCTCTCCTCCTCCTCCTCCTCCTCCTCCTCCTCCTCCTCCTCCTCCTCCTCCTCCTCCCTTCCCTTCGGGGCTTCGCGTAATGACTGGTGTGATTCGTAGCAAATTAATGAAAAGGATTGACTTGTTAAAATTCTGTTCGCCTCGCCTTGCTCTTAGTGTCCATCTCTCTCTCTCTCTCTCTCTCTCTCTTTGAAAGGAGGAGGAGAGGAGGAGAGAGAGAGAGAGCGAGAGAGAGAGAGAGAGAGAGAGAGAGAGAGAGAGAGAGAGAGAGAGAGAGAGAGAAGGTATTTTTTTATGATTGAAGAATTTTTTGTTATTTTTTCTGTCGTTTTTTCTCCTTTTCTCTCTTTTTCTCGTATACGAGAGAGAGAGAGAGAGAGAGAGAGAGAGAGAGAGAGAGAATTTAATTGGTTGCAAATCACATTAGTTGAGTTTGCAATCTTTTCTTTTGAGGTGACCAAGTCGTTCCCGCCGACCGAGAGAGAGAGAGAGAGAGAGAGAGAGAGAGAGAGAGAGAGAGAGAGAGAGAGAGAGAGAGAGAGAGAGAGAGAGAGAGAGAGAGAGAGAGAGATCCCCTTACATAGGAAAGCAACAGCTATACGTGAGCAGGTCGACAATCACCTTATTGGCTTCATGGGAGGAGGAGGAGGAGGAGGAGGAGGAGGAGGAGGAGGAGGAGGAGGAGGAGGAGGAGGAGGAGAAGAAGGAGGAGGAGGAGGAGGAGGAGGAGGAGGAGGAGGAGAAGGGCAAGATCGAAGAGGAGAAGGAGGAGGAGGAAGGGGAGGAGGAGAAAGAAGAAGGAAGAGGAGTATGAAGAGAAGGGCAAGATCGAAGGAAGGAGGAGGAGGAGGAGGAGGAGGAGAAGAGGAAGAGGAGTATGAGGAAAAGGACAAGATCGAAGAGGAGAAGGAGGAGGACAAGTGGACGACGAGGAGGAGAAAGTGGAAGAGAAGGAGAAAGATAACTGGAAAAAGAGAAAGAGGAGGAGGAAAAAGAAAAGAAATAGAGGAGGTGGAAGAAGGAAGCAGAACAAAAAGCAGGAGAAGGAAAACAACAAAAATGAAAGATGGAGGAGGAGGAGGAGAAGGACAAGAAAAGGAAAAAGAGGAAAGATAAGTCACAAAAGATGAAGGAGGAGAAGAAGTACAAGGAGGAGGAGGAGGAGGAGGAGGAGAAGGAGAACACAGGACAACAAGAAAGAGAAGGAGGAGGAGGAGGAGGAGGAGGAGGAGGAGGAGCAAGAACATGAATAAATAATGAGAAGAGAGAATGGACTCGCCTTTGGATGCTTGTAGATGCATTAAAAAGACAACTTTCTGAAGAGCGAACTTGTAACGAGGCGTGGGCGAGAGAGAGAGAGAGAGAGAGAGAGAGAGAGAGAGAGGACACATAGTTTAGAAAAAAAGATAACTGAAAAAGGAGGGAAGGAAAAAGAAGTAAAGGAGTTAGAAAAATAGAAGGGATAAAAAGAATGAGGGAGAATGAAGGAAAAGAATATATAGGAGAGGGGAGAGAGGGAAAAAAAAGTAGAAAAGAAGAAAATGGAAGAAGAAATAGAAGTAGAAGAAATGAAAGAAGAACAAAAAAACAAACCTAAGCAACAAAAAGATGAAGATTTAGAAAAGGGAAGAAGAAGAAGAAGAAGAAGGAGAAAAAATAAAGAAGAAGAAAAAAAAGGAATAGAAAAACAAAAGAAGAATCATAAGAAGAAAAAGAAGAAAAATTAAATGATAACAAAGAGAAGCAGCTGAAGTAAAAAAAAAAATTAAACACGAGATTAAGAGAAAAAAAGGGAAGATAAAAACTGACAAAGAGGAGGAGAATAAGAAAAGAGATCAGAAGGAAGGGAAGGAGAAGAAGGAAAGTTTTGATGATGGTAGACAAGGGAGAAAGGAGAGAAAGTCAGGGAAGGAAACTCATGCATGGAAATAGGAGGGGAAAGCCGAGGGAACACAGCCTCAAGATTTGGGGAATGGGGGAAGATAATGGGGAGAGGGAAAGTGAGGGGAAGAGAAGGGAGAAGGGGGAACTGAGTGGAAGTGAAGGAGGAAATGAAAGTGAGAGAAAGAGAAAGGGAAAGGGAAATAGAGGGAAAGAGGAGAGAGAAGAAGTGAGAGGGAGAAAATGGGGAAGGAGAATTGAGAAGTGAAGGAGGAAGGGGAAAGTGAAGGGAGGAGTAGGGAAAAGGAAAGAGGTGAGGGAAAGTATGAGGAAGAGGAGAGAGAGATAGTTAGGGGAAGGGAATGTGTGTGTGAAAGGGAGGGGAAGAGAATGATGAAGGGAGAGGAGAAGGGAAAGTGAGGTCAAAAGAAAGGGGGAAGGAAAGTGAGGGGAAGAGAAAGGAAGGGAAAAAAGAGAAATAAGGAAGGAAGGAAATCACAATAAAAATTATTGAACATAAGAACATAGGGTGTCTGCAAGCGACCGATAGGCCTATACAAGACAGCTCCTATGACCACTGAAATAATAGGAGGTGAAGGAAGGGAAGGAAAGAGTAAATAAAGGAAAGACTTGGAGAAAGAGGAATTTAAACGACAGGATAGGGAGAACAAAGGAAGAGTAAAAAAAGGGGAGTTAAAGGAAGGGAAGAAGGATAAGAGGAACGACTTTGAATGAAATGAATGGGAACAAAGAAGAGTTAAAACCAAGGAAGAATAGGAAGTAGGGAGTAAGAGAGGATGATAAAGAGTGAGAGTAAAGAAGAACAATGATTTTGAGAGAAGAATGAATGTGAAGAGAATAGGGAGATGGGAGTAAGAGAACGATGAAGAGAAAGAGAAGGAGGTTGTGAAAGAAGGATGAATATGAAGAGAATTATATCACTTCCACTATAATTTCACTTCTCCAGCTTTGTCTCTCTCCTCCTCCTCCTCCTCCTCCTCCACCTCCTCCAGAAACAGCCACCTTGCAGCCTCACTTTTTTCCCTAATTCCACCTTCTCTCCCTTCTCTTTTTCTCCTCTCGGAAATTTTGCTGACTGGTGTTGGTGATCTCTTTGAAGTTTTTAGACACCACCACCACCACCACCACTACCACCACCACCACACATTTCATATCTATTAATTCTTTTTCCTCTATATATTAATATATGTATCTATTTTACATTTATATCAACTTTAGTTTATACACTATAATGTATGTGCATATTTTTGAGTTTATTTTTGTTTATTTTTTATCTGTATTACTTTTTTATGTCATCAATTAATCTATTCATTATTTAATTACCGGTATTTAGTCATTATTGTTCATTTCTTCTTCTATGTTTGCTTTATCTTTTCGTGTTTTTGTATATGTTTGTGTTTATTCATCTGATTCTTTATTCATTTCTTTATTTATTCATGTATATATTTATTTTGTGTTCCTATTTCTACGCTGATATTCCCGTCTCCTTTCTCTTCCGGTGACTCCGTTTTATTTCATCCTCTTCCCGCCAGAGAGCTTTGGAGGAGGAGTCGTAGATCGCCTGGGTTTTTTTTGGGTGGGAAGGGGTAGCAGACATAGGAGAAGGAAAAGGAGTACAAGTAGTAGTAGTAGTAGTAGTAGTAGTAGTAGTAGTAGTAGTGGTAAGAATAGTAGTAGTAGTAGTAGTAGTAGTAGTGGTGGTGGTGGTAGTAGTAGTAGTAGTAGTAGTTGTAATGGTAATAGTAGTAATAGTGGTAGTAGTAGTAGTAGTAGTAGTAGTAGTAGTAGTAGTAGTATATGTTGTTTTTGTTGTAGAAGCAGAAAGAAAAATCGTTACCAATAATAAGAATTAGAATAGGAATAAAAATGAAAAAAAAAGATGAGAAGAAGAAAAAGAAAAGAAAAGGAAGATGAAGAAGAAAAAAAAAAAGAAAAAACAGAAAAAGAAGAAAAGTAGAGAAGAAATGGAAGAATGATGACAACAACAATGATAATGATAATAATAATAATAATAATAATAATAATAATAATAATAATAATAATAATAATAATAATAATAATAATAATAATAATAATAACAACAACAAAAAAAAAAAAAACAAAAAAAAAACAACAACACCAACGGTAATAACAAAAACAACAAAAACAATATCAAGCGCCAGCCGTTCACCTCCCTCACCGGCACTGTTTCGTCTCGCCTCAACAACCCAAATAACAAGCGTCATCAGGAGCCTAAAAATAGCGTTAAGCGGCGATTTGTGGGCGTAATCACCAACACACACGCGCACACATACACACACACACACACACACACACACACACACACACACACACACACACACACACGGGAATATTTAAAGTCAATTGAACACTTAAATCACAAGTTTGTCGATTTACTATATTTTTTTTTCCTATCAGAACTTTGCGGTGTTTGTTTGTGTTCTGTTCGTGTGGGAGTTTTTTTTTTTTTGTGTGTGTGATTCAGATTCCTTCACTCCCTTTCCCAGATTATTATTATTATTATTATTATTATTATTATTATTATTATTATTATTACTACTGCTATCTTTTGTTTTCTTATGTATTCCTTTTCTTCAGTCCTGAAATTTTCCTTCCCGTTCTCTCTTTCTCCTTTTGTTTATTTTTTTTTCCCTTCACACACGCCGCGCTTCGACTAAAAGAAGTCTGGCTTAAATCAAGCATCTCTCTCTCTCTCTCTCTCTCTCTCTCTCTCTCTCTCTCTCTCTCTCTCATCTGTCTCTTCCACCCTCATCTATTTCTTCGTTTTTTCCTCTATCTCTCTTTCGCTTTCTCGTTTCCTTCGGTCCTTCCTTCCTTCCTTCCTTCCCATTTTTTGTTTTTGTTTTTTCGTTTTCCTTCCGAGTCATTCGAAGTCACTCGCAAGCAAAATGATGTTTATTCTGGTCATTTATTTATCCATAGTTCAAAGTTGATGTATAAAGACTAAAAGACTTAAATGTTCAATAAACTTTCCACACATATCAAGTTCAGAGAAAAAATAGTTTAATGCAGAGACTCCACGATGTAAAAAAAAAATGGATGAGAGCTTCTATAATATGTAGAAAAACTCTGTGATATATTTATTACCCATAGGTTGTCATATTATTTTCTTCTTTGTTTGTACGTGTGTAAATTAGCGGAAGAGATGCCATCATATTAAATTGTTTGATTATGATTTATTTTTTCGAGGTTATAATTATTTACTTTTATTTTGGTTTAGGTTAGGCTCTTTTCTTTAACGGTAATTTGACGGGTGGATAGATAAAAGTAGTAAACAGATAGATAGATAAACTGATTGATAGATAGATAGGTAGGTGAATAGATAGATAGATAGATTGTTGGTCAGATAGATAGTCTAGGATAGGTAGATACATTGATAGATAGATAAATAGATGTAGATAGATTGATAGATAGATAGATAGATAGATGTAGAGCAAGACAGACATTGTTTTCTTTGCACTTTAACTCAGAAACACGACTTTAAAAATCTGAGATATTCGAATCCACAACACACAAATGCCCTCCGGAACTACTCTTACCTCCTCCTCCTCCCCCTCCTCCTCCTTAACCCTCTCCTCCTCTCTCTTTCTCTCTCTTTCTCTCCCTCTCTACTTCTCACTTTCGAAGAAGAGAGAGAAATTTTCGTTCCTTAATCCAGAAAAAACGTCACTGGACCTTCCGATATTTGCATTCCGGACCCAGATTTTGACCCCGCTAGCCCGACTATATATTCCCTCGAACCCTCGGGAGGCAGAGTATGACGCCCGGAGCCCATAAATTCTCTCTCTCTCTCTCTCTCTCTCTCCGGAACTACTTTGCCATATTTAAATACCTCTGCCGCATTTCTTCTTTTTTTTGTCTTTCTCTATATCCTTATTCTATCTATCGTTATCATTATATATATTTCAATTTTCCTTTTTTTCCTTATTTCTTTCTATATTTCTTTTTTTTTACTGACCATCTACACATTTATCTATGCCCGTTTCCCTTATTCCACCTCCGCCTCTTCCTCCTGTTTTTTCTCTGTTATCCCCTCTTTCTCATTCTAAGTCTGTCCATCAATTTAAATCTCTTTCTTTCCTTTCCATTATTTCTCTGTTTTCCTCTCCTTCCCTTTTTGAGTGGGCATGAATGTTTAAATCTCTCTCGTCAATTCTTTCTTTGTCTTTCCTTCACTCTCAAGCCATTCCTTTACTTGTCATGTCTCTCTCTCTCTCTCTCTCTCTCTCTCTCTCTCAAAAAAAACAAAATATATTCCTATCTTCCAGGCTCGAGGTATCTGCGTTCAGAATCCAGAATTTTTGCCTCCAAAGAACCAGGAATTCCACAGAGCGAGCGAGAGAGAGAGAGAGAGAGAGAGAGAGAGAGAGAGAGACCACGAATTTTGGTATCATAACCACCACGCATTTTTCCCTCCTCGATATTCCTTCATTACCTGCAGGACTTGGCTTTTGTTTTGTTGAGTTTGTTTCCGGGGTTGATTTTTCTTGATTTCCAATGCATAATAAGTTGTCTTTATATCCATACAGGTTTTGTCTTATTTCCTTACACTGCTTACAAGTTCTTTATATATATTTTCATTTACTTATTTTTTTTTTTTAATTGCTGTACTTTTTTATCACATTAACGTTTTATATTTTTTCTTGTTTTGCTATACATGTTTTTTTTTAAGTCGTATAGATTTCTTAATATTTCTTGCTATACACATCCATACATATTTTCTTGGTTTCTTGTATTTATATTTTTTACATACCAGTTTATTTTTATACATTTTCTCTTTTTTTTTTCTTTTGTTATATATTTTTTTGTCATGTATATTTTTTTAACATTTCTTGCAATACACTTCCACACAGATTTTCTTGGCTTTTTGCTATAACTTTCTCCTTTACGTTTCTTGTGTTGATATCAGTACAGTCATATATATTTTCCTTGCATCTTTATATATGTTTTTTGAAGAGTTTTTTTTCCGTTCCTGCTCTTCATACATTGCCATACATATTAAAGCTTTTTTCATGTTATTCTTTACATTACTATACATATATTTTGCTCTTCTCTAAATATTTATAGATTTTTGTATATATCTAATCACATTTTATTTTTCGGTTCAATACATCTCTCAACATTTCTATATAATTTTCTTGCATATATTTTGGCAACCTAGAAACCAAAGCAATGTCGTGTTGATTTATTTTTTTATTGTTAACAGATTTCTACTTTTGTGTTACTGTTGCTCTTTCTTTTTCGGGTCACTCGAAATGTTCCCTCTCTCTCCACAGGTATTTTTTTTTTCCCTGGATGACCTCGATCTTTTTTTAACCCACCCCTGGACACACACACACACACACACACACACACACACACACACACACACACACACACACACACACACACACACACACACATAAAATCACAGAAAATCACATACTCTCTCTCTCTCTCTCCTCCTACAAGATTTATAATACTGTAAGTCCACCAACATCACCACCACTCCCTCCTCCTCCTCCTCCTCCTCCTCGAGACAAACAAGTCTACCGGACCCGACGACTTGTCACCCAGGCTGCTCAAGGAACTCAAGCAGCAAATCCTCAAGCCACTCACCGCCATCTACAATCTGTCACTACAACAAAACAAAGTCCCGAAAGACTGGAAACAAGCAGAACATAACACCGATCTACAAAAGGAGACAAAAGTGTGGCCCTAAACTACAGACCAATCAGCTTGACCTCAGTGGCCGGAAAAATCCTCGAGAAGATCATCAGAGACAAACTCGTTAGGTTCCTTGAAGACAACAACATCATTTCCGATGCTCAGCACGGTTTCAGGAACAAGCGCTCATGCTTAACCAATTTATTGGACTTCTTCCAAGGTATCTATGAAAACTGGGATAATCATATCCCCAGCGATGTTATATATCTAGACTTTCAGAAGAAAGCCTTTGACAAAGTGCCATGAAAGACTCCTCAAGAAACTCAAGTCGGCGGGATTAGGCGACGATCTGACAGCGATGGATCAAAGACTGGCTCACTGAAAGAAAACAACGAGTTGTACTCAACGGACAGGCCTCGAGTGGCTCCCGGTCACAAGTGGAGTGCCACAGGGGTCAGTGCTGGGACCCATACTTTTCATCATATATATCAACGACCTAGAACTAGATTAAAATCCAATCTTTCAAATTTGCCGCCGACACAAAGGTGGGTGGGAAGGCCCTCACGACGGCAGACTGCGAAATTATCCAGAGAGACCTGGACCAGATCACTCGGTGGTCAGAAAAATGGCAGATGTCCTTCAACACTACCAAATGTAAAGTAATGCATATCGGATCCAGAAACAGCAACCACATATACCACATGGGTGGCGAACCACTACATGTTGTGCAAGAGGAAAGAGACCTCAGGGTCACCATCAGCAGTGACTTGAAACAAACAAAACACTGCAAGTCCGCCTGTAAAGAAAGCCAATACAATGCTTGGGTTCATATCGAGGAACTTCGAATACAAGACGCCTTATCCTTGTATAACATTAATTTACTTTCCTCCTCTTCTTTTTCCTTCCTCTACATTATCCTTGAACCACCCTTCCACCTCCTCCTCCTCCTCCGCCTCTTCCTCCTCCCCCTCCTCCTCCTCCAAGTTTGAGAGTTAGTGGCTAATGACTCTCCCCACCCATCTCTCACATGAGGCTTCGAACTCTCGAATAGAGTTGAACCCTGGAGACAGCTTTTGCAGAAGTTAAGGCAGAGACCATCAACGTTTCTTTCTTTGTTTGGTGGGTTTGATTTTTTTTTTTTTTTCTTTTTTTGTGTTTGTTTCGACCGATGATTTTTTTTTTGTTGGTTTCTTTGTTTTTTATTATTCTTTTGCATTTTCGTGTTTTTTTCTTTTTCTCTTTTTCTGTTTTCTTTTTTCTTTGTTTTCTGGTTCTTATTTTCTTGCACTTTTTTGTTGTTGTTTTTCCGTTTTCATATTTTTTTTTCTTTTTAGAGTTGATTCGTCTTTAGGTTATTAATTTTGGTTCATTCTTTTGCGTTTTTCCAAGTTTTTTTTTTTCCTCTAGTGGGAAATGTAAATGATAATACGGGAAAAGTTATGAAATGAAGGTACAAAGAAAAAAACAGAAAGGAAGGAGTAAGAAGAGAAGGAGGAGGAGGAGGAGGAGGAGGAGGAGGGAACTGAAATATCGAACGAAGGCCAAGAAGAAAAATCATCCATCCTTTGATATGTTGAAGAAAATAGAGAGAGAGAGAGAGAGAGAGAGAGAGAGAGAGAGAGAATAATTACACTTCCATTTTCTTCGTCTTTAAATTTTCCTTTCTTTTTTTCCTTCGATCTTTCCTTCATCTTTTCCTTCCCTTCCTTCACTTCCTCCCTAACACTTTTTATCTCCCTTTCCTTCTAGTCCTTTTTACCCTTCTCCCTTCCTTCACTCTCCCCACTCCCTCCTTTTTCCCACCCACTCCCTCCCGTCAATCATTTTTTCCACCCTAATATTTTTTTCTCTCCTACACTTCTTTTTCCTTCTCTTTTTTTCTTTCATTGCATTAGTCCTTTACCTTTCTCCGTCACGTCTCTCTTCCACCCCTCTCCTCTCTCCTCCCTCCCCCTCTTTCCTCCACTCCCTCCCTCCCTCCCTTCACCCATCATTTCTACACTTTTTCCTCCATTTCTTTCCTCTACTTCTTCCCTCTCACTTTTTTTTTCTCATTCCATCAGTTCGTAAGCTCTATCACTCTCCCTCCCTCCCTCCCTCTCTCTTACCTTCCCTCCTCCTCCTCCCTTTCCCTCCCCCTCCCTCTCTCTTACCTTCCCTCCTCCTCCCTTTCCCTCCCCCTCCCTCCTGCATTCCATCTACCTCTACCCCCTTTCCCTCTCCACTTTCCCTCCTACCTTCCTCTCCTTCCTCCCTACCTTTCCTCAATCCCACCTTTACCCTCCTACCTTTCCTCCACCTCTCCTTCGCCTCAGTCATCGTTTCCTCCAGGTAATTAAAGGTGTCATCAGGGAGAGCCTCATTAAAGTCAGGTCCTTCTCCTCCTCCTCATCCTCTTCCTCTTCCTCTTCTTCCTCGTCTTCGTTTTCCTCATTCTTCTTTCTTTCTTCATGCATTAATTTACTTTCCTCCTCTTCTTTCCTTCCTCTACATTATCCTTAACCTCACCCCTTCCCTCCTTCCCTTTCCTCCTCCTCCTCCTCTTCCACATCCTCCTCCTCCTCCTTCTCTGCTTCTTCCTCCTCCTCCTCCTCCTCCAAGTTTGAGAGTTAGTGGCGCTAATGACTCTCCTCTTCCCACCCATCTCTACACCGAGGCTTCGAACTCCCGAATCCGAGCCCTTGAACCCTTGAGAAGAAACTTAAGGGTCGATTTTTAAGGGTTCGTTTTGTTAAGGGTTCATTCGTAAGTTTGTTTGTGAGTTTCTTTCTTTGTTTGGAGGGTTTGATTTTTTTTTTTTTTTTTTTTTTGTATTTCTTTTTTTGTGTTTGTTTGTTTCGACCGATGATTTTTTTTGTTGGTTTCTTTGTTTTTTATTATTCTTTTGCATTTTCGTGTTTTCTTCTTTTTCTCTTTTTCTGTTTTCTTTTTTCTTTGTTTTATGGTTCTTATTTTCTTGCACTTTTTTGTTGTTGTTTTTCCGTTTTCATTTTTTTCTTTTTAGAGTTGATTCGTCTTTAGGTTATTAATTTTGGTTCCTTCTTTTGCGTTTTTCCAAGTTTTTTTTTTTCCTCTGGTGGGAAATGTAAATGATAATACGGGAAAAGTTATAAAATGAAGGTATAAAGAAAAAAACAGAAAGGAAGGAGTAAGAAGAGGAGGAGGAGGAGGAGGAGCAGAGGAGGAGGAGGGAACTGAAATATCGAACGAAGGCCAAGAAGAAAAATCATCCATAGACGAAGCGTTTGATATGTAAAAAGTGAAGAAAATGAAAACAAGGAAAAGAAGAAGAGATGAAAGAGAAGAAGGGGAGATGAGTTAAAGAAGAAGGAGGAGGAGGAGGTGGAGGAGGAAACCAGAGACATACAAAGAAAAAAAGAGAAGGTTGAAAAAGGAGTTATGAAAGAGAAGAAAAAGTTAATTCATATATATAAAGAGAAAAGGAGAGATGTGGAAGCAAGTATTAAAGAATGAATAAGAAGAAATAAGAAAAAAAGGAAGGTACAGAGGGGAAGGAAGGCGACTTATTCTATCCCTTATTAAAGCCCCTTCTCTCTCTCTCTCTCTCTCTCTCTCTCTCTCTCTCTCTCTCTCTCTCTCTCTCTCTCTCTCTCTCTCTCTCTCTCTCTCTCTCTCTCTCTCTCTCTCTCTCTTCATCCCTTCCTTCTTTCCTGTCCCTTCATTATTCCTTCGTCCCTCCTTCAATACCTTCTCTTCCCTGCTCTATATCTTCCCTTTATTCCTTCCCCTCTCCCTCCCTCCTATCATCCTTCAATCCTTTCCCTTCTCCTCCTTCCTCCTTCTATCCTCCCTTTTCAATTCCAGCTTTCTTCCCTCATTCCTTTACACTTCCTTATTAAAATTTACGCTTCTATGCAATGGATATGATTAGCGTAATAAGGGTAAAAGGAATAAATACATACTTCTCAGTAAAATGGAAGTATGTCTGTCTGTCTGTGCGAGAAGTGAGTTGGAAGGAGGTAAGGGAATGGGGAGAGAGGGAGAAAGGGAGGGAGTGAAAATGCTGTCCGTCTGATTCTGTCTTTTTGTCTGTGCGAGAAGATAGGAAGACTGACGTAAAGGGGGAGAGAGAAGAGGAAAAGGGAGAAACTGAGGAATAGAGAAAGAGAGAGAGGAGGAAAATGGAGGGACTAATGGAGAGAGGGAGAGATAGAGAAAGGAAGGGAGTGTAAATGCAGAATAAATAGTCTTAGTCAAGAGAGAGAGAGAGAGAGAGAGAGAGAGAGAGAGAGAGAGAGAACAACACACGACTACTCTGAATGTTGAGATCTACTTACAACTTTGATGATTTCTAGTTTCTCAGAGTTAAGTTAGTGGATACATCGTGGGGCTGATGATGGTGATTGGTGGGGGGAAACGGAGATGGTGGTGAGGGAGGATTGATAGTAGGGGGGGAAGGTGGTGATGGGATGCTGGAGTAAATGGTCGTATGGTGGAATGTGGTGGTGGTGGTGGTGATGATGGTGGTGGTGGTGGTGATGGTGGTGGTGGTGGTGGTGATGAAGGTGCTGGTGGTCATAGTCATAGTGTCAGTAGTGGCAGTGGTAATTGTACTTATGGTGGTGATAATGGTGGTGGTGGTGATAGTGGTGGTGGTGGTGGTGGTGGAGGTGAAAAACTCATCACCAAACCTTCATTCACTTCGCAAGGCTCAGCTCGACATGGGATCCGAAAACCCAATTAACACACACACACACACACACACACACACACACAATAAGAGGTAAATGGACATAGGCAAACCAACTCACACCTCCTCCTCCTCCTCCTCCGCCTTTGCTGTCCTTCATCTTCCACCTTTGATGAGATAGTTAGTGTAGCTTGTCACAAACAGCCTCGTAAGGATCAGCTGGTCTGCTATTGTTTGTTCTTCCTTTGTGTTGCTTTGTGTTCCTCCTCCTCTCCCCCGTTACTTGTGGGAGTGTGTTGCTTATCTGAGAGGAGAGAGAAGGCGGGAGGAGGAAGATGGACGTAAATGATCCGGGAGGAGGAGGAGGAGGAGGAGGAGGAGTTTAAAGTGGTGGTAGAGGCGAGAAGATTGATATTAACGTTGATGGACAGAAAAAGGAGGTGGAGGAGGAGGAGAAGGAGAAGGAGAAGGAGAAGGAGAAGGAGGAGGAGGAGGAGGAATGATGAGGGTGAGAGATGACAAAGAGGACAATATTATGGGTAAAGGAGGAAGAGAAGGAAGAGGAGCGTGGACGTTGGGAGGAAGAAGAAGAGGAAGCAGAGGAGGAGGAAGAGAAGGAGATAAAGGAAAGGTGTTTGACGTTGTGGGAGGAAGATAAGAGACAACAACGACAGCGGACGAGGTTAACTAAGAAGAGAAAATGGAAGAAGAGGAGACTGGGGAGGAGGAGGAGGAGGAGGAGGAGGAGGAGGAGGAGGAGGAGTGGACAAAAGAAGATTAATGTAAGGATGAAAGAACTATTTAAAGGATGGAAGAAGAAAAAGAAGAGAAATAGGAAGAAGAAAAACAATAATAATAATAAGAAGAAAATCAAAAACAACAATAACAACAGAATCGAGAAAACACCTTAACACGAAAAAAATGAAGAAGAAAAAGAAAAAAAAGAACAAGAAGAAGAAGTGGTTGAAAGAGAAAAAAAATATACAGAAAAAGGAGAGGGAAAGGTATTGAAAGCCCACGAGAAAGGTCACAGTGCAGTTGACCTTTAGGCTGTCCGAGAATGTCAAAATGGTCAAGAGCAATCAAGGGCGGTCAAGGAGGTCAACGAGAGGTCAACAGGGGTCAACGAAGGTTAGTAAGTGTGTCGTAATTCTTGTTAAACGTCGGCCAATGACTTCTTATCGAGCGGCCGTCCAAGAATTACTGGAGGAGGAGGAGGAGGAGGAGGAGGAGGAGGAGGAGGAGAAGGAGAAGGAGGAGGAGGAGAAAAGGGCAAAGAACAAAAAAATCTCACAAAAGACGAATAGAACGAAGACCCGAGGATGAAATAGAAGAAGAAATAGAAGAAAGAGGAAGAAAATAAGAAAGAAAAGAACAAAAAACTAAAAAAAAAAATAAGTAAAAGAAAGAAATGTTAAAAAGTAAGACAAGAAAATGAAAACGAAAAAGAAAGGAAAAGACAAAAAAACAGAAGAAAGGAGAAAACGAGAAGAAAAAAAGGTGAAAATGATGAAGAAAAAAAGACAAGGCATAAACACAAGGAAAAAGAGAGAGAGAGAGAGAGAGCGCATCACACTTTTCATCGCCAACAGTATCATGTGTCTATCCTTTTTTTCCTCTTCCTCTTTTTTTCTTCCATAACTGTCTCTTGAAAATCATAAAGTGCTGACCCGCCCTATACTCCTCCTCTCCTCCTTCTCCTCCTCCTCCTCTTCCATCTTCTCCTCCTCTTCCTCCTCTTTCCCGTTCTCTCCTCTCTTTCCTCTACCTCTTCCACCTCTTTTTCAATCTTTCCCGTTTTTTCCCCTCTCATCCACTTTTTCCCCTCCTCCTCCTTCTCCACCTTCTCTTCTTATTTTCATTTACCCTTTCTTAATTGTAATCACCTCTACTTTTTATCTTCCTCCTTTCTTTATCTTTTCCTCCTCTTCTTATCTTTTTTTCTATTCCTTCTCCCACCTCCTCCATTTCTTCTTCATCATCGCCTTCAGTAACTCTCCCTCTCTCTTTTCCTCCGTCTTTATTAATTTTCTCAGTTTTTTGTCTTCATTTTCTCAGCATCTCTTCTTCCCTGTTTCCCTCTCCTCCTCCTCCTCCTCCTCCTTTTCATTCTTTTAACCTCTCCCTCTCTCTCTTTTCCTCTCCCTCTCTCTTTTTTCCTCTCCCTCTCTTTCCGTATCTGCCTCTCTTCCTACCTCCCTACCATCAGCTTGACTCTTTTTCCCTCCTCTCTCTTCTAATCATTTTCTCACATTTTCTCTTCTTTTTCTCTTTTCTTAGTATCTCTGCTTCTTTCCTTCTCTTTTTCCTCCTCGTTTTCGTTCTTATAACCTCTCCCTCTGTGTCTCTTTCTCTACCCTCTTCTTCTTTCTTCCTCTTTCTCGTTCTATGTAACCAGACCTTACCTTGCCTCCCTACCCTCAACTTGTCTTTTTTTTCATCCTCTCTCTTATAATCAATTTCTCACATTCTCTCTTCTTTCTCTCCTTTTTTTTCTTAATGCTCGTTCTTAGTATCTCTCCTCCTTTCTTTCTAGTTCTCCTCTTTTGATTATTTTATCCTTTCCTTCTCTCTCTCTCTCTCTCTCTCTCTCTCTCTCTCTCTCTCTCTCTCTCTCTCTCTCTCTCTCTCTCTCTCTCTCTCTCTCTCTCTCTCTCTCTCTCTCTCTCTCTCTCTCTCTCTCTC
>NC_066512.1:26520212-26527712 GCF_024679095.1 Eriocheir sinensis
TTTTCGTGGCGTCACAAGCGAGTTTATGACCATGGATGTTTTTTTTTATCATTATTTATATATGTGTTTCGATCCTTTTCTATATTTGGCACGCGGACGAAAAAAAGAAGAAGAGAATATGGAAAAGAGGAGCTCGGGCGTCCATATTTCAGGAGGAGGAGGAGGAGGAGGAGGAGGAAGGGGAGGAGGAGGAAGGGAAAAAATAACGGAGGACTTTTCATATTCCGATTTTTTTTTTTTCTGTTTTTGTTGTTGGTGGTGGTGGTGTTTTTATAGACATCTTTTTGTGTGTCATATTTTTTTTTCTTATTTCATTTTTCATTTATTTCTTATTTTCTGTTTTCATTTTTTTTTTTTTTTTTAGATGTCATATTTTGGCCTTTTTTTCTTTCTTTATGGTTGATGGGGGGTTTTTCTATCTTTTTTGCTTTCCTTTTTTTCTTATTTTCCATTTCGATCTTTTTCTTTCTTTGTTTTTTGTCGGTGGGTTTTTTTTTTTTTTAGTTTAATATTTTGGTATTTTTTCCTTTCTTTTCATTTGGTGTTTTATATATTGTCTTTTTTTCCGTTTTATTTTCAAGGAAAGAAAGTAATTGAAGGAAACGAATTTATGGGAAAGAATGAAGGAAAGAAAGGAAGGAAAGGAAGAAGAGAAAAGAAGGAAGGAAAGGAAAGAAGAAAGGAAATTAAAGGAAAGAAAAAAGGAGGGGAAAAAGGAACTGTAAGTGGGGAAAAGGAGGGAAAATAAGGAGAAAATAAGAAAGTAGAGAGGAAGGAAGGGAGAGAAAAAATATAATCTGATAGGGGGGACGGGAAGAGGGGAGGAGTTGGAAGAGAAAAAAGGGGTCAGACAGAGGGAGGGAGGGAGGGAGGGAGGGAAAAGTATGCTCTGTGGAGGGGGAGGGAGAGGGGGTAGGGTAAAAAGGGGGTCAGCTTTAACTTTCACATTTTTATTTGGGTTTAATGAGAGTCGGGTGAAAAAATACTGTAATCAGGAGTTGTTGTTGTTGTTGTTGTTGTTGTTGTTGTTGTTGTCGTTGTTAATGATGATGAGAATGGGTTGGTATTATTATTATTATTATTATTATTATTATTATTATTATTATTATTATTATTATTATTATTATTATTAACTACACTTGAACCCACAAATATATATAACAAGAATGAGAGAGAGAGAGAGAGAGAGAGAGAGAGGAGGGGGTGCGGTTCTCCCTCCTCCCTCTCCAGCACTCCCCGGAATGATACTGGGGACCGAGGGACACACACACACACACACACACACACACACACACACACACACACACACACACACACACACACACACACACACACACAAATGACTTTATCTATCTCTTTACTTATCTATCTGTATCTATCTATCTATCATGAAATCTGATTCATTATTGTTCATGTAAAATATTTCAATGATAATAAAAGAAAGGGAGGATATGAATGAAAGAAAGAAAAAGAAAAGAAAAGAATAAAGAGAAATAAAGAAAGAAAGAAAGAATGATGAAAGGACGGAAGAAAGAAAGAAAGAAAGAAAGAGAAGAATAAAGGGAGAAAAAGCAGAAAGACAGACAAACAGGCACAAAAATAGAGTTAGAGAACGCATCACCCACACAAGGAAAGATACACAAAGACAGTCAATCATTCAGTCAGTCAGTCAGTCATCCAGTCAGTCAGTCATTTAGTCAATCACTCAGTCAGTCGGTCAGTCAGCCAGTCAATCAAGCTATCAGTCAGCCAGCTAGTCCAATCAGTCAGTCAGTCAGGCAGTCAGTCAGCCAGTCAGTTAGTCAGCCAGTCAGCCAGCTTGCCACCCAGTCATGCAGTCAGTAAGCTACCCAGTCAGATAGCCATTCACCGAACCAGTCACTCACTCACTCACTCACACACTCACTCACTCACTCACTCACTCATCCAGTCAATCAGTCAGCCAGTCAATCAGTCAGCCAGTCAGTTAGTCAGTCACTCACTCACTCAGTCCTCCAGTCAGCTAGTCACTCACTCACTCACTCACTCACTCACTCACTCAGTCACTCACTCACTCTTTCACTCACTCACTCACTTACACATCCAGTCAGTCTCACTCACTCAGTCACCCAGTCATCCAGTCAGGCTCACTCAGTCAGTCAGTCACTCACTCACTCACTTACTCATCCAGTCAGTCTCATTCACTCAGTCACCCAGTCATCCAGTCAGGCTCACTCAGTCAGTCAGTCACTCACTCACTCTTTCACTCACTCACTCACTTACTCATTCAGTCAGTCTCACTCACTCAGTCACCCAGTCATCCAGTCAGGCTCAGTCAGTCAGTCAGTCAGTCGGTAAATCCGCCTATACACAACACATTTTCACAGAACCAGTCAGTCAGCTGTTTTCGCCTTCCGTCCCCTCTCTCCCCATCACTCTTCCTAACCTCATCTCCGCCACCCTTGTACTAGTAACCGGATGGATAAAGAATGCTGAAGGATGCTGCGTCTGCTCCTCTCTCTCCTGTGGCGGGTGACAATTGTGGGAGGGAAGGAAGGGATATCGAGTATGTTCCGTTTGTGTCGTGTATTGGGTAAAAAGAAGCGGATTGAAGGAAGGATGAAGAAGGTATGAAGGAGGTAATGAAAGTCTGGTGATTGGTAAAAAGTATTGCGTTGAAGATTACTAGAAAGAAAGTAAGATGAAGATAAAGATGAAGATAAGATGAAGTGTGTTTGTGGGTGTATATGTTAGTGTTTGAGAGAGAGAGAGAGAGAGAGAGAGAGAGAGAGAGAGAGAGAGAGAGAGAGAGAGATCATCACCTATTCAACCTGGATTTAATGAGGTATGATCGACACTAATGGATACCTGCCTGCCTCTGTGTGTGTGTGTGTGTGTGTGTGTGTGTGTGTGTGTGTGTGTGTGTGTGTGTGTGTGTATCTCAGTAAGTTATCCATTTCCACCGATTGCTCGATGAGTGAACCAAACTGAATAACGATGATGATGATGATGATGATGATGATAATGATAAGTGTAATAATAATAATAATAATAATAATAATAATAATAATCCTCTTACATGCTGCGAGGCGACACACTTCACAATGACGTGTTTTTTTTATAAGCTTCTTTTCTTTCCTTTCACTTAATAGAAAAAAAAATGATTAGCTTATTGTCAGTTCTCTCGCCCCCCTCTCCCCCCACCCCCCTTCCTTCTTTCCTCCCTTCCTTGCCCCTCCTCTCTTCATTTCCCTCCTACTCCTTCTCCTCCCCTCTCCTCCGGCTCTTCTTTCCTTCCCTTACTCCCACTTCCTCTTACCTCCTCCTCCTCCTCCTCCTCCTCCTCCTTCAGCCCTTCCTCCTTACCTCAATTCCCCTCAATCTCAGGCCCTCTCTCTCCTAATCTCTCGCTACTTCGTCCTCCTCCTCCTCCTCCTCCTCCTCCTCCTCCTCTTCCTCCTCCTTCAGCTTCCTCGCCTCTCCGTCAGTAGACTGAATAACCTCATTTTCTTTCGTCCTCACGCTGAAAACTTGAGAGTACAGCTATTTTTCTTCCTCCTCCTCCTCCTCCTCCTCTTCCTCCTCCTCCTCCTCCTCCTCTTCCATCTTTCTCCCCCCTCTTTCTTCACCTCGTACTCTCTCTCTCTCTCTCTCTCTCCTTTATCTCCCTCTATTTATTACCCTCCTCGTGATTTTATTGGCTTTTCCTCCACTTTTTCTTCTTCTTCCTCTCTTCTTCCTCCTCTTCCTCCTACTTTTCCTTGTCCTTTTCTTCCTTCTTCTTTTTCTTCTCCCTTTTTAAGTTCTTTACTATGTTCTCGTATGTCCTTCTCCTTCACCTCCTCCTCCTCCTCCTCCTCCTCCACCTCCTCCTCCTGTCACACCTCTCCGGAAATATGTACCCCACTTCAGAATAGCGTAAATGAGTGTGTGTGTGTGTGTGTGTGTGTGTGTGTGTGTGTGTGTGTGTGTGTGTGTGCGTGCGAGTGAAGTAACTATTAAGGAATCTCTATGTGAACGTCAGTGGAAGTATATTCTCTCTCTTAAGAGCGGTACCTTAACAATCAACTTTTTCATCTCTTCCGCACAAGTTCTAATGGGAGAGAGAGAGAGAGAGAGAGAGAGAGAGAGAGAGAGAGAGAGAGAGAGAGAGAGAGAGAGAGAGAGAGAGAGTCTTAGGTGGTATTGCGGACGTAAGTTTTGTTGCCTAAGAAAATGTAAATCGGGAGATATTTTTTTGAGCCGAAGTGGAGAGATAAAAATTAGGTTGAATGTAGTTGTAATGAGGAGGAGGAGGAGGAGGAGGAGGACGACGAGGAGGAGGAGGAGGAGGAGGAGGAGGAGGGAGAGGGAGAAGAGGAGGAGGAGGAGGAGGAGAGGAGGGAGGAGGACGAGGAGGAGGAGGTGGAGAAGAAGAGAAAGAAGAAGAAGAAGAAGAAGAAGAAGAAAAAGAAGAAGAAGAAGAAGAAGAAGGAAAGGAGGAGGAGGAGGAGGAGGAGGACAGGGAAGGAGGGAGGAAAGGAAAGACGGAATAAGATAAAAGACTTGAGTGTGGCGAAATAAGGAAAAAAAAAGAAGTAAGCGAAGAGGTTTTTGAAAAGGAGGAAATAAAATTGAATAAATAAAAAAAAACACTAGAGGAGAAAAGGAGAAAAAGGCAGAAAGTAGATCAAGAAAAGGAGACAGAAAAATGAAAACAGGAAAACATACGAGGAAAATGATAAGAAAAAAAGAATAAAAAACAAGAACAAAAACTATAGGAGGAAGGTATGAAGAAGGAAATAAGAAAGAGAAAAGGATAATAGAGAAAAATAGGAGGAAAATAATAAGATAATAGTTGAAAAAAAAGTGTAAAAATAAGGAAATACAAAACAATAGAACAGGAAAAGAAGGAAAGGAAAGGAAAAAAAGAGAATGAAAAGACGAAGTAAACGATAGAAGAGGGAATATAAACAAGAAAAATAAAAACTTAATAATAATAAGAAGAAGGAAGAAAGAAAGATGGAGAGGAACAGAAATAAAAAGAGGAGAAAGAAAAGAACAAATGATAACACGGAAGAAGTAAAAAGAAGAACAACAATAACAACACCATCAACCACAAGAACAACAAGAACAATTACAAAAACCAAAAAAAAATTATGAACGAAAAAGAAAAAATATTCGAACAAAATAGACGAAAAAAAGGCAGAGAAAGCAGGAGAAAGATGAGAAGAAGGAAGAAGAGAAGAAGAAGAAGAAGGAGACGAAAAACAGAAGCAGGAAGCAGAAGAGGAGACGAAGCAGAAGCAGGAGACGAAGCAGAAGCAGGAGAGGTCGCAGGCTGTTAAAGTTTACCCAATACTTTGAAGCAAGACTGTCCCTGACGGAGGAGGAAGAAGGAAAACCACTAACTGAAGGCATGGAAGTAGTGGTAGTAGTAGTAGTAGTAGTAGTAGTAGTAGTAGGAGGAGGAGGAGGAGGAGGAGGAAGAAGAGGATTTGTAGTAGTGCTAATGCCAGTAGTAGTAGTAGTAATAGTAGTAGTAGTAGTAGTAATAGTAGTAGTAGTAGTAGTAGTAGAAATGTAAGTAAGAGTAGTAGTAGTAACAGTAGTAGTAGAAGAGGAAAGAGGAGGAGGAGGAGGAGGAGGAGGAGGAGGAAGAGTTTTTTTTTCCTTCTTTTTTACTTAACTCACCCAATTTTGTCATCCTCACCCACTAGCTCCTCCTCCTCCTCCTCCTCCTCCTCCTCCTCCTCCCCTTGAGTTACCAGCGCGTTACTCAGCAAATTCGGGAAACTTGTGTCACTAATGAGGGAGTGAAAGTTGCGTAGAATTTCCCGCGGCCGTAAATACTGAAACTTTGGAGGGAGAGAGAGAAGAAAATTTTAATGTTTGGTCTCCGAGGCGATGGTTCAGCAACACGTGCATTGTCTGTGTGTGTGTGCGTGTGTGTGTGTGTGTGTGTGTGTGTGTGTGTGTGTGTATTTGACAAGGCCAGACACATATTGCTGACGTCTGAAAATATATTGTGGAAGGGACAGACGAGAGAGAGAGAGAGAGGGGTCAAATATTACTCTCTCTCTCTCTCTCTCTCTCTCTCTCTCTCGTGGGATATTCCTCCTCTAGGGGCTCATCACGGAGACAGAGAGAGAGAGAGAGAGAGAACATGTGTCGCGCTCCCCTATATGTGTGTGTGCGTATGTGTGTGTGTGTGTGTGTGTGTGTGTGTGTGTGTGTGTGTAGAGGGGAGCAAGGAAGGGTACGAAGCGTTGGAATGAGTTTCTAAAAGTAGTTGTAGGAGTAGAAGGAGGAAGAGGAAGAGAAGGAAGGAGAGGAGAAGGAAGAACAGGAAGAGGAAGAGGAGGAACACAGTTAAGTTTAAATGACTAAGTTCAAAGGCGATTCAGTACAGACACTGACAGTAGGGTTTTTTTTTGTTGTTGTTGTTGTTGTTGTTGTTTTTTCCTTCCTCTCTCAAACCGAAGAGATCAAGACAAAAAAAAATCAACTCCTCTAAAAATCACATCGACAGTTATTTCTTCCTCCGTTCCGTCTCATTTCACTTCCTTCGTATCTTTCCCTCCCATTCCTTTCCTCCTTCCTTTTCTTTTTTCTCTTCATTTTCATTCCTCTCCTCTCCGCTTCTTGTCCTCTTCCACTCAATTCCCTTACCTCATATCCTCCTCATTTCTTTCTCCTCCTCTCCCTTCCTTCTCCTACCTTCTCCTCCTCCTCCACCTCATCCTCCACCTCCACCTCCACCTCCTCTTCCTCCTCCTCCTACCCTCTCCTCCTCCTCCTTTTCCTCGGACCTCTTCTCCTCCTCGGCCTCCTCCTTTTTCTCTTTATTGGACTATTTTTGTTGATTTTTTTTCCAAGGTTCAATGCTTCAATTCCATCTCTTCTCCAATCCACCTCTCCTTCTCCTTCTCCTCCTCTCCCTTCTCCTACCCAGTCCTTCACTCTTCTTCTCCTCCTCCTCTTTATTTGGACACGCTGACAGTGGTTCTGACGGGTAGCATTAAAGAGCGGCTTCGGCAGGTGGCTTCTCCCCTCGCCTTCCCCTCGCGGCCTACAAGACAAGGGAGAGTTGATAACAAGTGTTTCCCGCGACCCTCACGCTACTAACTTCGTGAGGGGAGCGGCGGCGGCGGCGGCAATGATGGTGGTGGTGGAGGCGAGAGGGTAGAGGGGGGGGAGATGAGAGGAGAGAAGGGATGAAGAGGGAGTAGAAAGGAAGGGGAGTGTGGAGTAGGTCACGAGGAACGAAAAGGGAAGAAGGGAATGGAAGAGAAGGATAAAGATATAAAAAAGAACTCAAGAATAAATAAATAAATAAATAAATAAAAAAACGAGAAGAAAGAAAAAAAGAAAAAAAAGAACTCAAGAATAAAAAAATTAACAAAAAACAAAATAAGGGAAGAAAAAGAAAACGAGAAGAAAGAAGGGATGATGAGGGAGGAAGGGAGGAGGATGAAGGAAGGGAGAAAGGGAGGGAGGAAGGAAGGGAATGAAAGGGAAGTGTTAAGTAGGTCGCGAGAG
>NC_066512.1:26532712-26537712 GCF_024679095.1 Eriocheir sinensis
GAGGAAAATCTAATGAAGGAAAGATGAGAATATGGAGAGAAGGAGGAAGAGGAAGAAGAGAAAGAGAAAAGGGATAAATGAAGG
Source organism: Eriocheir sinensis (assembly GCF_024679095.1). NCBI lineage: Eukaryota > Metazoa > Arthropoda > Malacostraca > Decapoda > Varunidae > Eriocheir > Eriocheir sinensis. The sequence continues at coordinate 26,532,797 of NC_066512.1, forward strand.
AAGAAGAAAAGGAAAGAAATGTAGAAAAAGGAGAATAAAAAAGAAAAAAACGGTCAAATGTATAAAGAAAATATTAGAAAAAGATGGTATGAAGGAGTGAAGGAAAACTGGAAAAAAGGAAGAAAGGCAGAGAAGAAGAGGGAAGGAATGAAGAAAGGGAGGAAGAAAGGAAATGTCGAGGAAAGGAAGGAAGAAAGAAGGGGAAGAAAAGAAAGAAAAACAAAGAAGAAATAGTGAAGGAAGGAAGGACGAAAGGAAAAATGAATTAAAAGAAGGAAGGAAGAAAGAAAGGCAAAGGAGAAGGAAGGATAGAATGAAAGAAGGAAAAAAAGACGAAAGAGAAGTAAAGACGGAAATGGAAGAAAAGAAAAATAGAAGAGAAGAAGGAAAGGAAAACACGACAGTAAGTACCACGACCTCTTAGCCTTGTGGAGGAGGAGGAAGAGGAAGAGGAGGAGGAGGAGGAGGAGGAGGAGGAGGAGGAGGCGCAAGAGGACCCAAAAATTGCCTTTATAATCCTTAAAGTCACACACACACACACACACACACACACACACACACACACACACACACACACTCACATATAGTCTCTCTCTCTCTCTCTCTCTTCTGGGAATAGCAGGAAGGAAGTGGTAAGAGAAGGAGGAGTGGGAGATGAAGGAAGAAGAAGAAGAAGAAGGAGGAGGAGGAGGAGGAGGAGGAGGAGGACGCTGCTCATTCCATTACTTGACAGAAAACATGAGAAAAGATGGTTAGAGAAGTTTTTTTCCTCCTCCTCCTCCTCCTCTTTTTCCTCCTCCTCCTTCTCCTCCTTCTCCTTCTCCTTCTCCACCATTCCCTCGACCTTGACTACAAACAGACACTGAATCACATTTCATGACCTAAGGAAAGAGACCAAAGAGGAGGAGGAGGAGGAGGAGGAGGAGGAGGAGGCAAAAGTCAGCTGGGAATCTTTTATCCTCATTTTTCTCTTCTTTCCTTTTATTTTCGGGAAAGTTTCATATTTCTTTACTCTCTCTCTCTCTCTCTCTCTCTCTCTCTCTCTCTCTCTCCCGCAAAAAAATAACTTAGTTTGCCACCACTGTTGCAGCACCTCCTCCTCCTCCTCCTCCTCCTCCTCCTCCTCCTCCTCCTCCTCTTCCTCCTTCATGACCCAAGAGGACAGGAAGGTGGTGGCGAGTTAACTCAGAAATGGAAGAAGAGAAGGGAGGAATAAAAGAAGAAAATATATAAAAGAATGAAAGAAAGTGAAGAAAGAAGCAGGAAGAGGAGGAGGAGGAGGAGGTGATGGAATTTCAAAAGACGGGAAAGGCCTACGATGATGATAGACAGAAGGAAAGAGAAGAAGGAGAGAGGAAAGAAGATGGAAAGGAAGAAAAAGAAAGCCAAAGAAAAACAAGATAGAATTGAAAGAATGCGAAATTGAAACAAAAGACAGATGAAAAAGAGACCTGTAGAAGAGAAACTGAAGGAGGAGAAGGAAAAAAGGAAAGTAAAGAAGGAAAAAAGAAAAGGAAAGGAGAGAAGGAAAAAAGGAAACGAAAGAAAGGAAAGAAGGAAAAAAGGAAAGGAAAGAAGGAAAAAAGGAAAATCCGATACCCTAAATAGGAAACCGTAAGCAAGGAAAACTGGGAAAAAAAAGAAAGAAAAGACAACAGGAGAAACGTGAAAAGGAAGAGAAAAGAAGGGAAATAACAGAAGGGAAAAACAAGGAAGAGGGGGAAGAAAAACGATGCTGAAAGAGAAGAGAAGAGATGGGAAAAGACAGAAAGGGAAGAGAGAGAGAGGAAAAAGAAAGAAAAGGAGGAAAAGAAAAACAAGAAATGAAAGAGAAGGGAAAAGACAGAAAGGGAAGAGGGAGAGGAAAAAGGAAGAAAAGGGGGAAGAAAAACGAAGATGAAAGAAAAGAGAAGTGAAAAGACGGAAGGGAAGAAGAGAAAAAAAGGAAAAAGAGAAGGAGAGAAAAACAAAGACAAAGATGTTAAAAGGAAGAGAAATTCAAAAAGACAAAAAAAAAATAGAATCCTCAAGGAGAGAGTTTGAGGAGAAGAGAAAGGAAGGGAAAGGGAAAAACAGAAAGGGGAAAAATAGAAGAAATTTAAAAGAAAACCAAGGAAAAAAAACAAGTGAAAGAAAGACAACAAAAGGAGAGGACAACGATTGAAGGGAAAGGAGAGGAAAGGAAGGGAAAAGGAAGACGGAGGAAAGAAAGGGAAAAGGAAAGGAAAAAAATGAGAAAAATAAAAAAAGAGAAATTGAAAAAGAATACAAAAGAGGAAAAGCCGAAAAGAAAAGACTGAAAGCAAGAAAAGAAAAAAGAAAAAAAGAAAAAGAAAGATAAAGGAAAAGAGGAAAAAATGAAAATAAAAGAAAGTTAAATTTGAAAGGAATACAAAAGAAGAAGAAGCCTAAAAGAAAAGACTAAAGGAAAAAATAACGAAGGAAAAAGAAAAAAGGAACATAGGGAAAAGAAGGAAAAAGACAAGGGAAAAAGTGGGAAAAATGAAAATACAAGAAATCAAGTAAAATGACAACAGAAGAAAAGGCCTATTTGAAAGATCGAAGGGAAGGGAAGAGGAAGGAGAAGGAAGGAAGGAAGGAAGGGGACACGGAGGGAGAGAGAGTGATGGATGGGCGTAATAAAAACCGTGAAGGGTCCTTAGTAAATAATACGTGTGTGTGTGTGTGTGTGTGTGTGTGTGTGTGGTGTTTTGATTTGTGTTTTCATGTGTATGTTGTAAAGGTCTAAGCTTGTGTGTGTGTGTGTTTGTGTGCGTGTGTGTGTGTATGTGTTTTCATGTGAATGTTGCAAAGATCTAAGCTTGTGTGTGTGTGTGTGTGTGTGTGTGTGTGTGTCACTGAGGTAAAGATGCAAATTACTTTATAAATAGAAGAAAAAACAACGAGAAGAACTGAAACAAGACAAAAAAAAAGAAGAGAAATATTAAAAGAAAAGAAAAAGATGATGACGGTGACGATGAAAAAATAAGAATAAAAAAAAAAGAGAAAAAGAACGTAGAAGGAGGAAGATAACGGCAACAACAAAAACAAGAAAAACAACAACAGCGCCAAGAAAAAGAAAAACAAGATGAGGAAGAAAACGAACAACAACAACAACAACACCGACGATAGTAAACAAAGAAACAATAAGACTAACAGATAACAATAAAAAACAAACACAAACAAACACACAAACAAACGAACACAGCAATACCTTCGCAACACAATACGGAAGGGGCGGAACTTCAATACATTTTTCAAGCGAGCACACACACACACACACACACACACACACACACACACACACACACACACACACACACACACACACACACACACGTCCGGACCTGACCTTTAATTTAATTTGTATGTAGGGGAGAAGGAAGAGGAGGAGGAGGAGGACGGAAGGAAGGAAAGGGAAGGAAAGAGATGGAAATGGAAGTGGAGGGGAGGAAAGGGAAGGGGAAGGATGAGGAGAAGGAAGGGGAAGAGGGGAGAAGAAGGAAAAAGGGAGAAAGAGAAAGAGAACAAAATGGAAAGAGGAAAAAGAGGGGAAAAGGAGGAGGAGGATTGATGTTAAAGAATGAATGGCAAACGGAATATAAAGGAAGAGAGAGGCATTAAGAGAAAGGAAAACAGGAAGAAGGGAAGAGGTTTAAAGAAAAGAGGAAAAGAAAACAAAAGTAAAGAAAAATGAGAGATGAGAAAGAAGGAATGGAGAGTCAGAAAAGGATAGAAAGAGAAAGGAAATAAAAAAGTAAAGTAAACAAAGATAAAAGAGATAAAAAAAGAAACAGGAAACACAGAGAGAGAGAGAGAGAGAGAGAGAGAGAGAGAGAGAGAGAGAGAGAGAGAGAGAGAGAGAGAGAGAGAGAGAGAGAGAGGATACATGTGTTGGAAGGGAGAGGAATAGGAAGCCAAATCCATCAATATTCTCTCTCTCTCTCTCTCTCTCTCTCTCTCTCTCTCATTATTCCTAGTGATTTTCTCGCCGTGTCAGAAGATAATAGGATTAATAAATTTTTATCCTCCTCCTCCTCCTCCTCCTCCTCCTCCTTCTTCATCCTTTCATTTTTTTCCTATTTCCTTCGTCCTTCCCTTCCTCTCTCCATTTTTCTCCTCCTCCTCCTCCTCCTCCTCCTCCTCCTTTTTCCACTCCCCTCTACTTCCTTCTCCTACTTCCCTCCTCTTCTCAATGTTCTTTTCTCCCTTCCTCCTTCCCTTCTCTCCCTCCTTCTCTCCCTCTCTCCTATCGTCATCATTTTCTTTGAGATGGAGAAAAGCTGGAGGAGGTCAGGTTATGGAGTACAGAGGAGGAGGAGGAGGAGGAAACAAGGAAAACATGGACGAGCAGGCAGCAAAAAACCTATTAGCTCATTACAAGGCTGCCTGTTTTCAGTGATTTAATCTTTCCGTTAGCCGTTGGAGAGGCTTGCGGGAAGGATTAAAGCACTTCTGTACCTACTCTTGGATACGTTCAGTTCACTCCCGATGCAGCAAAGTGGCGATCAATGCGTTTCTTGAAGGAGTTGGTTGTGTCTGCGCTAACCACTTCTGCAGTTCTGAGACTCTGATGGTACTGTTCGCGTGCCTCGTCAGTGCTGTTTTCCTTTAGCAAGTTGTGTTTTCTTTTCTTTAAATTAATCGCCCGTCGAACTTGGGTAGTCATCCATGGTGGGCTTATGGCATTATTTGTTCTAGTCTTCATGGGAACAGTTGTTCTCTCTACCTCTAGGAGTTTGTTCTTGAAGCCGTTCCACGCGCCGTCCACAGGAGTGAAGTTTACGGGTTCCCAAGTTGTCTGGGTTAGCAGCTCACGAGCGAGATTAAAATTGGCTCTTTTATAGTCTGGAATCTTGGACGTGTTTTCGGAGGAGGAGGAGGAGGAGGAGGAGGAGGAGAAAGAGGAAGAAGAG
>NC_066512.1:26545212-26552712 GCF_024679095.1 Eriocheir sinensis
CCCTTTCCTCTACTTTATGTTCCCTTTAGTTTCCCTTCATTTCCCTTCCCTGTTGTTAATTTTCTGTTATTTTTCCCTTCCTTTTCCTTCCCTTTCCTTCATTTCTCCCCCTTTCCCCTCTCCCTCTTCCCCCCTCTTTCCTCCCCTCTCCTCCCCTTTCCTCTCCTCTTCTCCCTTCCCTCCCTCTTCCCTCCCCTCTTCCCCTTTTCTCCCCTTCCTCCCGTCCCTCCCCTTCCTCCCTTCCCTCCCCTTTCCTCCCCTTCCCTCCCCTTTCCTCCCCTTCCTCCCTTTCCTCCCCTTCCTCCCCTTCCTCCCCTTACCTCCCTCCCTTCCTCCCCTCCCTTCCTCCCTCTTCCCTTCCTTCCTTCCCTTCCTTTCAGCTCCTTTCCCTTCCTTTCCCTTCTCGTTTACTTATCTTCCCTTCCATTCTCTGTTTCTATCTTTTTTTTTTTATTATTTTACATTGTTGTCTACGTTCTTTTTTTGTTGTTGTTTGTTTGTTTACTGTCTCCCATTTTTCTTCCTCTATCACTCATTCCTCCTCCTCCTCCTCCTCCTTCATATTTTTCACTTTCCTCTATGTTTTTTTTTTCTCTCTCCCTTTTCCCGTCCTTCTCCCCTCCTCCATAATCGTTCTCTCCTCCACTCAACTTCCTTCCCTTTCCCTCCTCTCCCCTTCCTTCCCCTTCTCTCTCTCTCTCTCTCTCTCTCTCTCTCTGTTTGTTCTCTGTTATTTTTCTTGTTTCCTCCATTCTCTTATTTGTTTCTTCCTCCCTTCCCTCCACCTCCCCCCCTCCCATTTATCACCCTTAGTCTTGTCTCTCTCTCTTTCTCTCTCTCTCTCCCTTCCTCTCTCTCTCTCACTCTCTCTCTCTCTCTCTCTCTCACGATATTTTTTCCACCCTTTTCTTATCTCCTCCTCCCCTTCCTCCTCCTCCTCCTCCTCTTCACCCTCTTACACTCCCCTTGAGACGCTTAGAAAAAAATTGGGAAGAGAGAGAAAAAAGAGGAGGAAGAAGAAGAGGAGGAGGGAAAGAGAAAATGTAAAAAATGGAGATAAAAAGAAAGTATAGTTAAAGGAAGAGAAATGAGGAAAAGGAATATTAATGAAAGAGGAAGAAAGAAGATAGAGAGGAAAGGGGAAGGAGGAGAAAGAATAGAGGAGAGTAAATGGTTAGGGAAGAGAGGGGAAGAGAAGAGGATAAGAGAACAGAAAATGGAGGAAAGGAGAAATGAGAAAATGAGGAAGAAGAGGGGAGAGGATGAAGAGAGGGACGAGGAGAGAGAGAAGAGAAAAAATGATGATGAAAAATAGAGAAGAGATTTAAAAAGGAGACGAGAAAAGAAGATTGGAATATAGAAAATGAGAGAAGGCTAAAGAGAAGAGAAGAGAAAGGAAGAGAAGAGAAGAGAAAAGAAGAGCAGAGAAGAGAAGAGAAAAAAGATTGTAAGGAAATTCAAGTCCAGAAAGTACTTAGGAAAATAAAGAAAATAAGAAAGAGAGAGAAAAAATTTGAGAATGAAGAGAAAAAAAGAAAAAAGAAAAAAATATGGATACTAAAACAACTGAAACTGAATAGGAGAAGAAGAAAAGAAAAAAGAGAAAAAAAGAGAAAAATTATTCGGACATTAAAAACTGAGGTGAAGAGGAAAAGAAGAAAAGAGGAGAAAGAGAAGAGAAAAAAAATGACAAGAACATTAGAAAACGGAACTGAATAGAAAAAGAAAGGAAGAAAAGAGAAAGAGAAGGGAAAGGAGAAAAGGAAAGAAGATGAAAAAATAAAAAACACCAGACGGGTAAAGAAAAGAAGAGAAGGAGACGAGAAAGGAGAAGAGGAAAGAAGGAAAAAATAAAAAAAATAAAAAAGTAGAAACGAGAAACGATTATAGGAGAGAAAAGGAGAAGTGTGGATGCATTGTGAAGGAGAGGAGAAAATAATGCCGAGGAGAATGAAGTGATTAAGGGAACAGAGAAACGCTTTTAATGAGTGCTCGAATAATGAAGAGAGAGAGAGAGAGACAGAGAGAGAGAGAGAGAGAGAGAGAGAGAGAGAGAGAGAGAGAGAGAGAGAGAACCCTTTCCTCTCTTTATCCTCCTTTCTTCCCTTCTATACAGTTCATCTTCTCTCCCTTCTTCTTCTTCATTTTCTTTTACTTTTCTTCTTCTTTTTGTTTTTCTTCGTATTTTTCTTCTTCTTCTTCTTCTTTCAGCCCTCTGCAACTCCTTTTCTCCTCTCCTACATTATTTCCTCTTCCATTTCCTCCTCCTCCTCCTCCTCCTCCTCCTCCTCTTTATCTTCATCCTCATCTCTTTTTTTCTTTTTTTTTGTTTTCCCCCTTCACCTAATATTCCTCCCTTCTCTATTCCCCTCACACGCCCCTCCCCCCTTCATTTTGCCCCTTCTCCTACATCAACCCCCTCTTGGACTACCTCTCCTTTAATACCTCCTATTCCTCCTCCTCCTCACAGATTGACCCCTCACCTATTCCTCTCTCTCTCTCTCTCTCTCTCTCTCTCTCTCTCTGTCTGTCATTCGTTATTTATGTGTTTGTGTGTTTGTTTATGTACCTGATGAATCTCTGTTTTGTTTGTCATGTTATTGTTGTTGTTGTTTGCTATATCAAGAGTACTGTTTGTGTTTACCTCCGTCTGTGTGTGTGTGTGTGTGTGTGTTCTCTCCATCTAAACATTCCTCGCCTTTCTTTTTCCTTTTTTTCTTTTCTTTCTTTCTCCTCTATTTTTCTCCCTTTCGTTTCGTTTTCTTCCTTTTCTCTCTTTCTTTTTTTTCTTTCTTTCTCTCTTTCCTTTGCTCTATTTTCTTTCCCGCGTCACAGCTACAAAGTTCTCGTGACCAATTTCCCTGTTTTTTCCTCTCTTTGTTTTCTTTTTTTCCCCTGCCCTTTCTTTTTTTTTGTTCTTCCCTTTCTCATTTCATTCAGCCATCCTCCTCCTCCTCCTCCTCCATCTCCATCTCCTCCTCCTCTTCCTCCTTCTAGAAACCCGTTAAGCCTATCCAAGACTCACCCTTCACCTTTCTTCTCAAAATCTTCTTTATAATTCACTTACCTTTCCCTTTTTTTTCACAGAACTTCTCCAACCAATCACACCGCAGTAGGAGAAGGAAGATGAAGAGGAAGAGGAGAAGGGGGAAACACAGGTAGCTAGGTAAGGAAATAGTATATACCTGTCATAGTGATTGTCTATTTTTTAAGGTCACTGACAATTACCTGAGGAATAGAGAAGATGAGACTGACTAATTGACTTGGTAATGATTTTGTTCTGTTGGGTAATCTTGTGCCGTGTGTAAGTAGGAAGGAAGGAAGGAGGAGGAGGAGGAGGAGGAGGAGGAGGAGGAGGAGGGAGAGGAGGAAAGGATTAAAGAAAAGAAAGAATAGTAAAGGAAGAAGAAGAAAGAGAGAAGAAGAAGAAAGAGAGATGAAGAGAAAGAGAGAGAGAGAAGAGGAGAGAAATAGAGAAGAGGACAGAAGAAGAAGGAGAAAGAAGAAAGAAGAAGAAGAAGAAGTGAAGAAGAAGAAGAAGAAATGAAAGAGAAAGAAAAATGAAGAAAAGAAATGAAGAAATGAAGAAAAGGAAAGAAGAAAGGAGGAGGAGAAGAGAGGAGAGGAGGAGAAGGAAAATGTAATGGAAGGAAATGAAGTAATATTATAACGAACGTGCGAATGGAGAGAAGAAGAAACGGAGGAAAGGGAGATAGAAGAGGAAGAGAATAACTGCTTGTGAACGGGAAGAAGAGAAACTAGTTGGAAAAGATGAGAGAAAAAGAGGAAAATAATCGGATCAAGTATATTGTATTGGAGGAGGAAGAGAAAGAAAAGGAGGAGGAGGAGGGAGGAAAAACGACAAGGAAAAGTTTGGAAGGAGGAGGAAGAGGAGGGGAAGGAAAAGAAGGAGTAGGGAAGAAGGGAAACAAAGAAGAAAAGGAACAAGAGGAAGAAAAAGTAGAAAGAATGAGAAGAGAAAGAGATAGTGAGAGAAGATACCAAGTGGAGGAGGAGGAGGAAGAGGAGGAGGAGGAGGAGGAGTGTTGATGTAGACAGACAAAGAGCAAGAAAGATCAGCTTCCCTTGTTTGTATTACACACGGTCGGTTGCGTACACACACACACACACACACACACACACACACACCTTATTTCACTTTATTTTACCTCCTCACCCCTTTCATTCCTCTCTCTCTCTCTCTCTCTCTCTCTCTCTCTCTCTCTCTCTCTCTCTCTCTCTCTCTTTCACACACAGGTAAGAGTGTTTACCTGCCTCTTACCGTGAACTAATTACGTAGCGAAGGTGCGGTGGGTTACGCTTCTTTGGAGGAGGAAGAGGAGGAGGAGGAAGAGGAGGAGGAGGAGGAGGAGGAGGAGGAGAGATCTATCCCGTTTGAAGGATGCACACGGCTACCAGTTCGCTTTTTCTGTGTGTGTGTGTGTGTGTGTGTGTGTGTGTGTGTGTGTGTGTGTGTGTTGAAGGTCAAGGTTTTGTGATGAGAGGAGAAAGAGAACCTGCCTGAGAGAGAGAGAGAGAGAGAGAGAGAGAGAGAGAGAGAGAGAGAGAGAGAGAGAGAGAGAGAGAGAGAGAGAGAGAGAGAGGGGGGGGCGTAAGAGTTTTTTTATGCATCGCGATGGGAGGAAGCGACAGGGTAACACCTCCCCTTGCGCCCATTAGCTGGTGAGGTTACCTGGAGACTCGAGGACTGGTGCGTGGGGGTAGGAGAAGGAGGAGGAGAAGAAGAAAAGGAACCAGAAGAAGAAGATGAAAGAGGAAAAGTTATATAAAGAAACAAAAACAAACACTCACCCACCGCATTTACAATCACCACCAACAAAAAACATAAACCACATAAAGTATAACACATCACATACTATTCCTCCTTCAGCTGCGTCTCTCTCCCTCGCAATGGCCGGGCACGTGAACCTGACGAAGGGCGAGGTGGTGGGCGGGCGTTTCCAGGTGGAGGCGAAGCTGGGGCAAGGCGGCTTCGGGAGTGTGTATCGCGCGCTCGGCCTTCACACGGGGGAACGCTATGCCCTGAAGGTGGAAAGAGGGGATCGTAACGTCCTTCTGCGGGAGCTCGAGGCCTTATCGGTTGTGGGGGGGAAAGGGCGTGTGGGTCCGGCCCCGAAGGAGTGGTGGAAACTTGGGAATAACAGCGTGCTAGCCATGGAGCTCAAAGGGGAGACGATGCGCGGCGTGAACGGGAGTCTGGCGTCCGTCGGGGTTCTAATGTCGTTGGTTCTGACTCTCCTAGGGCGTCTCCACCACAACGGCTACGTCCACCGCGACATCAAGGCCACTAACATCGTGTACGGTGACCCTGAAGACCCTGAAGACGCCCATAAGATCTACCTCATCGATTTCGGGCTCTCGGGCATGTTCCGCGGGCCGAAGGGGGAACACTTGCCGAAGAGGGAAGGCGTGCGACCCAAGGGAACGTTTCAATACTTGAGCGTGAACAGCCACAAGTTAGTTTTGCAGTCCCGCCGCGATGATCTCGAGTCCCTGGCCTACATGGCGGGGAGGCTGCTCAAAGGGCGCCTCCCGTGGGCCTTCACCCGTAAGAAGAGACCCAAGCACCCCGAGGCAGCGCGCATCAAAGAACGTAGGACTCAGCACATCTTCAGCAGCTGTCCGCCGGTGTTTGCTGACTTTCTGGAGTATGTGAGAGGCTTAGCGTACGACGAGGAGCCTGATTATGTCTTCTGGAGGGATGCGTTCGAGAGTTTGTCCCTGCAGGATGACCCAGAGAATGAAAGGCTGAGGAAGTGTCGGGAGGATGTGTGGGCGCCTCCTCCTCGCCTTCGCCCTCTTCCGCGAACCTCCTCTCTGCCGCCGAAGTCACAGAAGTCATCCCTTTAAAGCCGTATTCTGTTATTTCTTACGTTCTTGTTTTCACTCTATTTCGCTTTCCTGTTGCGTTGATTTCCTTAGCGATCTTGTTAATAGTTGTTGTTTATTTTCTTATATTATATTTTCCATTGTGATAGTAAAGGTTGTAGTAGTTGGAGTAGAAGTTGTAGTAGTGGTAGTAGTAGTTTTTGTTGTAGGTAGGATAGGGTAAAAATAGTTGTAGTAGCAGTGGTAGTAGTAGTAGTGGTGGTAACAAAAGTAATAGTAGTAGTAGTAGTAGTAGTAGTAGTAGTAGAGTTTCCCCTTCATAATCCGCTGCCCTTGAGAAAGTGAAGAGAGAGAATGGAGGTTGAAGGGGAGACGCCAGTAGAACAAAACATGTATCCTCCTCCTCTTACTTCTCCTCCTACTTCTCTCTCTTTCTCTCTCTCTCCATTTCATTCTTCTTTACTGCTACTTTTCACTGTTTTTGTCGTTGCTGTTGTTGTTGTTGTCATTATGCTCAAGGGCATGAGGAAAGAAATATAGGATTAACTTTTTTATATTGAAAGAGCACTGCGATTATGTTTTGTTCTTGTAATTCTTGATGCAGATAATCTTACATATAGAGCTGCGTTCATCTAGTTAGGCTGTGCAGGACCTGAGCCACGTCACCACCACCACCACCACCACTACCTCCCCTACCACAATTATAACAATAACTACCACTATTGCCTACCACTGCTTCCATAACGACCACTACCACCACCACCACCATGCCCTCCCTTCATCCTTCCCTCTTTCTTTTTCTCTCCTCTCCCTCCCCACCACACACACAGAGGCTGGTGGGGCACAGTGGCGCGTGAGACAGTGGAAAAAGTCAGTTGTCAGGAGTACTTTTCAACCCCGACTGATGCGCCCGACGGAAACACCGATGCCGTTCCTCCGCTAATGCTTCTGTAGCCGAGTCTGTCTTCTCCTGACCGCTGTTCATGACGGATGCAAATAGTTTTGTTTTTCATGTATTGAAGTATCTGGTTCACTTGTATTGCTCTTTGCTTATTGCATATATAATAATTACCTCCATGGAACAACTAAATGTCTGTGTAGTGAAGTGTTTCCCTGACCGTGTGCTTGCTTGCTCCATTCTCGACACACTTGATTCACGAAATGTTGTAGGCTACATCATTAAGTGCCGGGGATCGAACTTGGGTTTTCAGAGTAGAAGTCAGGGCAGCACAACAACTGAGCCACTAATGAACTAAAAGGTCATCGTGCAAGGGGCCACCTCTGCGGCACTTCACCTGACGCCCCAGCCCCTCGTTGTGGGCATGAGGTGAGGTGACCCCGCCCACATTCGAGTTAGTTGGAAGCGCTTTTTATCAACCCACAATGACACACGCGGGGTCGATCCTCGGTACTCAGTGGTGTACATATCGAGATTTTACATTGCTTTATTGCATTTTCTCTAACAAATGATTCAGTCTTCGAATCTATCACACGAGGCACACAAGGACACTTCCTGACTGTGCTTCGCAAGAATATAAAGTACAGGAGTATGTCAGTATAGCAGTTAGCTACCATTTTCGTTCCTCAGCCATCTCTGTTCCATGAAAAAACATTTGAAGTCCCCTTGATACTTCTGTCAGGGGTAATTCA
>NC_066512.1:26555212-26577712 GCF_024679095.1 Eriocheir sinensis
CACAGGCGCAGCACAGGTAAAGTAGGTCGTCTCATAAGCCTCAGCAGGTAGTGGAAGGTAAGTGAGGCGCCAGGTGGAGGTCTCGACGTCATAGAGGCAGTTCAGGTCCAGGTAATTAACCGCGCCAGGTGGGTACAGGTAGTCGCTCTTTTGCAGACACTCAAGCCTTGTTATCTGTCCCGTCGGCACCTGATATCGAAATAGAGAGTAAGAGAAGACCTTGTTGTAGTAGTAGTAGTAGTAGTAGTAGTAGAAGAAAAAGAAGAAACAGGACAATAAGAACCAGACAAGGAAGAAGAAAGAAGGCAGGAGTAAATGAAGGGGAAGAAGGGAAGGAGATAGATGGAAGAGGAAGAGCAGAAAGGAATGAAAGGAAGATGGGAGGAAAGAAGGAGGAGGACGAGGGGTCTAGGACAACTGGCCGCAGACTAACTGGCCGCTTCCTACTGGCCGCCAAATTTAACAGTAACCCTTGTCGCCACGGCCAACTCACCGCCATATGGAACTTTTTGTTTGTTGTTGATGGATAAAATTGTGCTTGATAAAACAAGAGGGTTGAAATTTCTTTATGGAGTTCGTTATTGGAATAAAGAAATATAAGATGCTTATGCAAAAGTAGTAGTAGGAGAGGATTAGGTGATATGTATAGATTCAGTCCTAAGTAGTATTAGTGATATGGTTGGATGCCATGATTGTGTCGGGAAAATAAACATGGGTGGAGGTATCTTTTAAGTAGTAAAAAAGTAGTAGTAGTAGTAGTAGTAGTAGTAGTAGTAGTAGTAGTAGTAGTAGTAGTGGTGGTTTTAGTAAATAGGAGAAAGAGGAGGAGGAGGAGGAGGAGGATGAATAGTAAATAAAGAAAAGAGAAAAACAGATGGATGAAGAAAAAGAAGATAAGGAGGAGGAGAAGGAACACTACGAGAAGCACGAGGAAGAGAAAGAACAGTTGGAGAAAAAAAGAACAAATGGAGGAGGAAGAGAAAGAGCAATCGAAGTCTAAATGTCACCTGCGTGGGACTAACAGACTAATTAACCTTTTCTTACCTGGTCTGGCAAAACGTCGACTGCCTTATTGGCCACCCACACCCCCACGCTGCCGGGGTCGCTGCCGAAGGGGATGGGGCAGGCTGAGAGAGAGAGAGAGAGAGAGAGAGAGATGGATACAGATGAGAATAAAGAGATAGAAAAGAAAAGGAGAAAGACAAAGACAAACAGACAGGCAGTTAGACAGACCGAAAAAAGACAGACATAGAAATAGATATAGAGAGAGAATCATTTAGAGAAAGAGATTGAGAGAATGAAGGAGAGGAAAGGAGATGGATAGTAAGACAGACAGACAGACAGAAGAAAAAGACAGCCATAAAGAAATATTAAAAATCATATCTGCATTATTATTATTATTATTATTATTATTATTATTATTATTATTATTATTATTATTATTATTATTATTATTATTATAGGGTTCTGCAAAGTCTCGTAATTAAATGTTTATGAGAGATTGTATTTATTTCCTTCTTGAGTTTTTGTTGTTGTTGTTGTTTAAATTGTTTTGGGATTTGAAAAGCTTATTCGGTAAAAAGCTTTTGTATTTATGTTTTATTTTCTTTTTTCTCTCTTTTCTTTCTTATCTTCCGTCGGTGAGTTACATTGTATTTCTGTTCTGATGAAGTTTTGTTTTTGTTTTTTTGTTTTGTTTTTTTACAGAAGATAAAAACTAATTGTATAGTATATATTTTTCCTTTCTCTTATTCTTTTCCTCTTCTCTTCTTTCTCTTTCCTTCTTACCTCTTGTGGTGGTGTTGGTGTTGTCTGTGTTCTGTGCCCCCTCCACCCCTATCATCACCATCACCACTATCACCACCGCCATCACTAGGGGACGGGCCTGGTGGTGGTGGTGGTGACGGTGGTGGTGGTGGTGGTGGTGGTGGTGGTGGTGGTGGTACTTCCCCCTCGCCTCCCTTCTCCATGTTGTACGCTGGAAAGGGAAGAGAAGAAAGAGTTTAATGGGTTAGGTTAGTTTTTTTTTCTTTCTCTTTATTTTTTTTTTCATTTATGTATATTTTTTAACTTAATTTTTCGTGTTTTCTTTTTATTTCGTTTTTTTAATTTTTTTTTTAATTTTCTGTGTTTTGTGTTTTTTTTCTCTTATTTTCTTTTTTTTTCTTTTTCCTTTCTCATTGTATTTTTATTTTCATTTATTTTTTTCACGTACTTTATTTCCGTTTGCTTTTTTTTTTTTTCTTCTCTTATTAATTTCAGTTTTTACTTACCTTAGAGAGAGAGAGAGAGAGAGAGAGAGAGAGAGAGAGAGAGAGAGAGAGAGAGAGAGAGAGAGAGAGAGAGAGAGAGAGAGATGGACCCTTTCTCTTACCTTCCCGGCCAGAAGTCTCACCTGAACTAAATGAGCGAGGTGTGTGGACAGGTATTTGTACCCTTACCATGCTACAGACACCCCCCTCCAACCCCCCATCACCCCCCTTCACCCCCTTCACCCCCCCCTTTCCTTCTCCTTCCTTCCTTCTTTTCCCCTCTCCCTCCACCTCTTATCTATTATTCTTCTAGTTTACTCCACCTCCTTCCCTCCTCCTCCTCCTCCTGTCTCTCCTCCTCCTCCTATCCCTCTTCCTCCTCCTCCTCCTCCTCCTCCTCCTCCTCCTCCTCCTTCCTACCTTCTTTTCCCCTCTCCCCTCCACCTCTTACCTACCTTTCTTCTGTTCTCCAACCCCCTTCCTTCCTTCCTCCTCTTCCTCCTCCTCCTCCTCCTCCTCTTACTCCTTCTCCTCCTCCTCCTCCTCATCCTCCTCCTTCTCCTCCTCCTCCTCTATTTTGGCAATCAGGGCACCATCAAAAGAGTTCAAATTAGTTAATATTTCACCATTGATCTTCCTCCTCCTCCTCCTCCTCTTCCTCGTCCTCCTCCTCCTCCTCCTCCTCCCTGACTGTAAACGTATTGCACATCGAGGTATCAATAGACGAAGTGAGAAAGAAGAGAGGGAGAAAAAGAGAGAGAATGATAAATTTGATAAGGTGTGTGTGTGTGTGTGTGTGTGTGTGTGTGTGTGTGTCTTTTCCTTCCTTCCTTCTTCCTCTTTTTCCTCTTCCTTTTCATCATTTCAATCCCTAGACTTTTTTTTTTTTTTTTGGCTTTATCTTTTTAATATTATCTATAATTTTCTCTGTTCTGTTCCTCCATTTTCCTTTTCTTCCAGTTACTTTCTTTTTTTTTTTCGTTTATGATTTCTACGCTATTATCTTTTTTTTATCATAGTTATCCTCACGACAAAGAAAAAACACCACCACCACCACCAACAACAACAACAACAACAACAACAACAACAACAACAACAACAACTCCACCACCACCACCAACAACAACAACAACAACAACACCTCCACCACAACCACCACTACCACAACCACCAACACCAACAACAACAGCGACAGCAATAACATCATTATCATTATCATCATCACACCAATATCCCTCATCATCATCATCATCACCACCTCCACTACCACCCCCAAACCACCACCACCACCACCATATATATCACACAGGCCACAAGACGACCCATACAGCCATACATACCTGTGATTTACCTGCTTGCTCTACACTAATTGGATCTTTTTCATACGGACGGGAGACATATAGCCGCCCGGACACGAATGAGACAGGTATAGAGGTCAGGTGGGAGAGAGGGAGGTAGGACATTCAGGTGTAAATACAGGTAATTAGGTAGGGAGGGAGGGAGGAAAGGAAGTGACGTTAAGGTAAGGGGAGTAAGGGTAAGAATCGATGTGTTGGATAGTATGATTTTTTTTTAAGGTATTGGTCAGGTGAAGGGAAAGACAACAACAACAACAACAACAACAACAACGCTACCAACACCACCATCAACCACAACAACAACATTATCATTCATCATTATCATACATTTACACCATCATCACTTATTCATCATCATCATCATCATCATCATCGTCCCTCATATATATCACACTGGCCAGAAGATGACCCACACATCCATACATACCTGTGATTTACCTGTTTACTCTGCACTAATTGGATCTATTCATTCTGACGCGAGACATATAGGAGCCAGGACACGTATGGAACAGGTATAGAGGTTAGGTGGGAGCGAAGGAGGTAGGTCATTCAGGTGCTTGTACAGATAGGTAGGAAGGTAGAGAGGGAGGGAGGGAGGGAGGGAGGCAGGTAACGTCAAGGTAAGGGTAATAAAGGTAAGAATCGATAAGTATTTGATAGCATGAGTTTTTAAGGTGTTGGAGAGGCAAAGAAAAGTAAGGTAAGCAGTAAAGAAGGAAGAAAGAAAGGAAGGAAGGAAGAAAGGAAGGCCGGAAGGATGGAAGGAAGGAAGGAAGCATGGCAGGAAGGATGGAAGGAAGGAAGGAAAAGAGAAAGGAAGGAAGGATGGAAGGAAGGAAGGAAGGATGGCAGGGAGAAAGGAAGGAAGGAAGAAAGGAAGGAAGGAAGAACTGACTAAATGGGTGTGCTTACTCTCTCCTGGGTATCAAAAAGGAAAAAAAAGATGAAGGGAAAAGAAATAGCGGAATAATTCGACAGTAATCTATCTCGTTTCAGGTGTACGAAGGTGAAAGGTGAGAAAGGAAAGATGGGCAAGAAGTAAAGCCTTAATATTTCTTTTCACTATTCCGAGCAGGTTAAAGAAAAAAAAAATGTTGGTAAAAAAATTATTACGGTACGAATCGACAGTTTATCTCGTTAAATTGAGGTACACGAATATGAAACGTGAAAAGGAAAGGTAAACAAGACGTACATTTTAAACTTTTATACTTATCTTGAGTGTTAAAATTTGTGTTTCTAAAGCGCTGATACTACAAAAAGTTTTAGTCTATTTGAAGGAGCACCGTCACCGCACTTTTTTTGTTTTATTTATGTTATTTATTTATTTATTTATTGACTACTTGATTTATCCCCATGAATTGCCTCCTATCCTCAAAAACATAAAAAAAAAAATGACAGTGGGTACAAATTGGATATATAAGCTCTGATTCAGGAAGGCGACGAGGCAAAACAAAAACTTTCAGGTTTGGGTAGAGTGCAAGGCGCTGATAAATACAGGTATCACGTACTCAGAAATGTGCAAAATGTCCTCCCTCAGTCGACGCTCTCAATGCCACCTGACCTCGCCTGAACACGATACCTGTATATTTTAACGCCTTACAAGCTGACGAGGTAGGAACAAATCGTGCGGGTATATGATAAATTGCAAATATGACAATAGTTTCAAATGGAGATTATTAATAGTAGTAGTAGTAGCAGTAGTAGTAGTAGTAGTAGTAGTAGTAGTAGTAGTATAGCGGTTCCACTATCTCTGTTTATGAATGTCAAGGCTTACAGTAATAAATAGATAAATGAAAATAATTAAATATATAAATAAACAAATAAATAAATAAATAGACAGATTTACAAATACTTCAGGAATCATATCTCAGGGTTTAGCGTCCATCAGGATTATCGTTGTTGTTGTTGTTGTTGTCTAACCTGTCCTGGCCTTACCTGCAGCCCATTAACCTCACCTGCCCCCCAATACACACACACACACACACACACACACACACACACACACACAGTGCTTTCTTGTGTGTGTGTGTGTGTGTGTGTGTGTGTTAAAGCGTCCAAGTTCTTATCACTTACAAGCTCAATATGCGATGATATATACGGTGACATTTTCTTAACGAGGAGGAGGAGGAGGAAAAGAGGAAGAAGAAGAAACATAAAAGAACAGATATCAAACTTGACTTAAGATGATGATGGTGGTAATAATATTAACAAATAGTAATAACAACAATAACAAATCACATTCGTTTTCTGTAACATCACTACACACTCGTATCCAACCATATATGGATTAAATCTAATAAGTTAAAACTTAATAATGCCAAAACCAACTACATACATTTTTCAAAGTCGATCCATGAATAACTATATGCTTCCATTGTTACTGGACGGGGAGGCTGTGAAGCGTGTAAATTATACTAAATTTCGTGGTGTTTGTGTGGACGAGAACTTAAATTGGAAGCATCAAATCAACGGAGTGTCTACAAAATTATCTGGAATACGTGGAGTGCTCGTCTATACAGGACCCGGAACCACCTTCCTACTGAGGCTCCGATGAACATCTATTATTCACTGTGTTATGCTCACCTGATTTATTGTGTGCATGTGGGCATCACACGGCCCTCTTTTCCCTTCTAAATAGCTGTTGTCCCAAAAAAATCTTAAGGTGTGGATTTTTCTAAAGGTAGATCTGACTTCATCCATATTCAAAAACCAAAATCTTCTAAAATATCAGTTTATACAGTAACAATGTAAACCTAGTCGTCCTCAGTTCCGAACTACTCTTTTTAAACACACCTCCTTATGTTTTGGTTGTTTAGGTTAGGCGGTGGCTGAGTGGTTAGCGTGCGGGGCCCGCATTCATCACGCCATGGACAACGTCGATTCGAATCCCCACGCTAACCACCTGGGATTTTTCAGTCACCGCCGAGTGGCTTAAGACTACCCACATGCTATCCTGAAGACCACCCATCAACCCGGACTCTTGAAGAAACCGTCCAAGTGAATCGAAAATGAGTTCCGGGGGGCAGCATGAGCCAAGCATAACTTGCGCCACTATAAAAAATTGCCTGCGCCATAACGGGCTTGGGCTGACCACCAGGCCCCTGAAGAAAGCCTACCGGCGCTATAGGCAGTAAGCAGTAAGGGAGGTACGGCTTGAGAGACCGCGCCATCATTCATGTTCGCCGATACAATATGCCGTCCTTCGTGTAGATCACACAGCGGTCGTTCACGCATACAGCTGCAAACAGCGACATAGGCAGCCGTCTTTACCGCATAACCAGAACTCCAGAAGCATAGTTCCAAACAAACGCAGAACTAGCCACGGGTCATCCACCGTGCAGCAGAGGACTGAGGGCGTCTTCTGCTACAAGTCACCTCTGGTTTCAGATCAGTCAAATCATGATCAGATCGGTGCTCAGAAACGGATTCCAGACCTCAATGGTAAATAAAACAAGAGCTTTGGGACCAGAGCAGTGATCTAAAGCGGACCATCGTAAATAGAGGAGGCCTTAAGCTTACAGAGCAAACAGGGCTTTAACTCTAAAATATAAAGCATAACAAGTGACCCCGACCGTAAACTCGTACCTGGAACAGTAGCGCCTTGAACCCGCAGCCAAGCCAGGCGGTCAGCCAAGCAGGCGACACAAGAACACAAACCGTTTCCATGACCTCCTTTCCCTGGTGGTCAAGCGAGCGACTAACGGGGGGGGAGGGAGGGAGGGAGAAACAAGTAGAAAGTGAAAAATACATTGCACTGAAATGAAAAATAGGTAGATTCTGAAGTTCAGGAGTAAATTACGTTATTCAAGCGGTCAACCGTGCTATCTAACAGGGAGGAAGAGAGGGAGGGAGGGAGGAAGGAAGGGGGGAAGGGAGTAGAAGAAAATGGGAAGTAGGTAGTTGCGGTGAAATGGAAGAACACGTTAACTATGATGGTGAAGTAGCAACAGACGTGACTCGGTGTTGGACAGCAGACGAACTAACGGGAAGGGAAACAAAAAGGAACGTGGAAAAGGACGGAAAATAAGTCCTGGAATGGAAAACGCACGAATTATAATGTTGATGGAGAAACAAATGACATGCTTCCTCGGACACGGCGTTAGTCAGACGAGAAGGAGTATGGAAAAAAGGAAGAAAAAATGAAGTATATGGAGTGGAAATCGCGTAAACTGTGAGGGAAACGAAAAGGAGTATGGAAAAAAGGAAGAAAAAATGAAGTATATGGAATGGAAATCGCGTAAACTGTGAGGCGAATGAAATACCAAACTCTGCTCTTTTTCAGACTTAGCGTTGCACAGGAAAGGAAATAACGGGAAGGAAAACAAAAAAGAAGGATGTAAAAAAGGAAGAAAAAATTTAGTATATGGAATGGAAAATGCGTAAACGGTTAGGCGAATGAAATACCAAATCGTGCTGTGCTTTTTAGAGAGTTAGCGTTGCACAGGAAAGGAAGTAAAAAGAAGTACGGAAAAAGGCAGAAAAAATGAAGTCTGTGTAATGGAAAACGCGTAAACTGTGAGGCGAATGAAATACCAAACTCTGCTCTTTTTCAGACTTAGCGTTGCACAGGAAAGGAAATAACGGGTTGGGAAACAAATAAGGGAGTGTGGACCAAGGAAGAGGAAACAGTTGTATACGGAATGGAAAACACGTCAATTGTAGTGTTAATAGAGAAACAAATATCGTGCTTCCTTATATGTGACTCTGGTGGACGGACGGGGAAGTAACGGGAAAGGAAAACAAAAAAGGAGTGAAAAATAGAGGAAAAACAGTAAGGCTCCGTTGACACTGCCGACTCTGGGCCAACGTTGCCAGATTGTCGTACTTTGCCTCTTATGTTTGATGATTTTCGACCCAAAAACTACTTTCATCACCCAAATAACTTCATTCATATATGGTTATCCTTAAAATGGTTAAGTATTGGTGTTTCTTGGCAATAGTTACGGGGCAGAAACCGGTAAATAAGCGGCTCTTGCGTGCGATAATCTTGCAACGATACTCTGGGCCACGACAACCCTGGGACTTTTACGCCTCCTTCAAACTGTGCAGACTCAGCATCCGGCGATCGTTTCTAGACCTCTTCCCGACCATGTGCGACTCTTTCACATCAAAATAATTCACACCCAAGGCCTCGTATACCCTGAGTCGCTGAGTTTCCGAGGCCCAGAGTCGGCTCACTGTGAACGTGGCCTAATAGAATGAAAAACACTTAGATTATTACTGACCGAAAACAGTTTAAGGAAGAACCAGGAAGAGAGACACCGCGAAGGAAGGATAGGGAAGAAAAAAGGGAAGATTAACCGGGAAAGCAAAAAAGGTTAGGGAAGGGAAAAAGTGGGGACGGACGCTAATCTCCGCATTGCCTCAGCGTTCTCCTCCGTTACCTTGACCTCCTGAGCCCGGCGCCGGATGTAAGGGAGTCCTGTACCCACGGACTTGAGATACGGAAAGGTTATGAAGGACGTGAAGGAGACGAAGAGGAGGGAGGGGAAGGAAGGACACGGAAGGAAAAACGTTGGAGAAGGATACAATACGATACAATAGGACTCGAAGGACGCGAAGTAGACGAAAAGGAAGAGGAAGAAGAAGGATCAGGGAAATAAAGGAGGTGGATACACAAGACACAAGAATTTACAAGAATGAAGAATCCTATAATAAATTACAGAAGGATAAACAAACAAAAATACCAGAATGAAGAATCCTAAAGTAGAGAACAGAATAAGGAATGAACCAGAGATAAGGAAGGGAATAGGAAGAAGAAATAAGTTAAGAGAGGATGAAAGGAGACGTTGAGTAGACAAAAATGAGGGAAGAGGAAAGGAAATATAAGGAAAGAAAATGATTGTAGAAGGATACTGAAGGAACTCACATGAATGAAAGATGAAAAACGAAGAGATCCTTACCCATAGACCACACAGCGATCGGTAAAGGATATGAAGGACGCGAAGTAGACGGAAAGGAAGAAGAAAGGAAGGATAAGGAAAGTAAATTATTGTAGAAGGATACTGAAGGAACTCACATGAATGAAAGATGAAAAACGAAGAGATCCTTACCCATAGAACACACAGCGATCGGTAAAGGATATGAAGGACGCGAAGTAGACGGAAAGGAAGGATAAGGAAGGGAAAATTATGGAAAAGGACTCACAGGAACACGAAATAAACAAAATAGGAGGAAGAGGAAGGAAACATGAGAAACGGAAAAGGGACAGAAGGGGTTGAGGGGAAAATGGAAAGAGACAAAGAAAGAGAGAGGGGAGGATGATGATGATGAGGAGGAGGAGAAGAAGAAGAAGAAGGAGGAGGAGGAGGAGGGAAAGGAAGTGAAAGCTGAAAAAAACAAGATATATATGTGTTTTCGTGTGTAATGTTTCGGAAAATTAAAAAGAATAAGTGTTTTGGAAGAATTGCAAAGATAATTGTTTCTTTCGTGGATCTTATAAGTAACGAAAAAAAAAAGTTAAGTTATTTGGGAAAAGATCAGATGGAGATAAAAAAAGAAGACTATTGAAGGAAAATAGAAAAAAAAATGAACCTTGAACTTTCTTTGTCTGTCCGTAAGTTGTTGAAGACCGGAAGGAAGGATGGAAGGAAGGAAGGAAGGAAGGAAGGAAGGATGGAAGGAAGGAAGTAAAGAAGGAAGGAAGGATGGAAGACAAGACGAAAGAAAAAAAGAAAGAGAAAGAAAGAAAGGAGACAAGGAAAGAAGGAAGAAAAGGAGGGAAGAAAGAAAGAAAGAAAGAATGAGAGAAAGAAAGAAAGGAAACAAGGAAGGAAAAAAAAAGAGTATAAAAGGAAGGAAAAAAGAAAGAAAAGAAAAAAAACATTCCAGAAATAAACAAACAAGAAGCAAACATAGAAACAAACTAAGAAAAAGAAACAAACAAAGAAAGGAAGAAAGGAATGTCTTAACTCTTTCCTTCTTTCTTTCTTCCTCCTCCTCCTTCTTCCTTCTTCCTCCATTCCTCCTCTTCCTTTCTTCCTCCCTTTCACCTTTCTCACCCCTCATCACCACCTCCGTTACCCTCACCTTTCCCCTACTTCCTCCTCCTCCTCCTCCTCCTCCTCCTCCT
The DNA here is from genome assembly GCF_024679095.1 of Eriocheir sinensis. NCBI lineage: Eukaryota > Metazoa > Arthropoda > Malacostraca > Decapoda > Varunidae > Eriocheir > Eriocheir sinensis. The sequence continues at coordinate 26,565,895 of NC_066512.1, forward strand.
CCTCTTCCTCCTCCTCCTCCTCCTCTAAACCCTTATCAATAACTTCGCCCTTTCTTTCACTTCCTTCCTCATTCCTCCTCCTCCTCCTCCTCCTCCTCCCTCTCCCCCCTAGCCCTGGAGGTGATGGCAAAGGTCGTGTTGTTGAACTGAACCCTTCGGAAAAGTGTTGAACCCGTTTTAAGAAGATCCGAACCCATCATTAGGACGCTTGGATTCCTTTGTCTTTCTGTGTCTCTTTCTCTCTCTTGATCCTCCTCCTCCTCTTCTTCCTCTTCTTCCGGCTCCTCCTCCTCTTCCTCTTCTTCTTCTTCTGCTGCCACCTCCTCCGTTGCTCCTCCTCCTCTTCCTCCTCCTCTTTCTCCTTGTCTTTTTCTTCCTTTAATCATTTAAGGCAAACGTTCTCCTTTAAAATGTTAGTTGTTGTTTTTGTTTTCTCCCTTATCTTATATTTTCAATTTTAAAACATTTTCTTTCGTTTATATTAACTATCTTCGGCTGTCATATATCTGGGTGATTTATATTGATTTGGATAATATTATTGTATCATTATTATTATCATTATTTTTAGTAGTAGTGGTAGTAGTAGTAGTAGTAGTAGTAGTAGTAGTAGTGGGTGGGGCCAATGAATTGCTTTGTGAAAGGATATGAGAGAATATACCGCTCACAACGCAACTCTAATAGATGGAGGCCCGTAGTAGTAGTAGTAGTAATCGTAGTAGTAGTAGTAGTAGTAGTAGTAGTAGTAGTAGTAGTAGTAGAAGTGTAATATCATGTAGACCACCATGTTCATCAGCACTTATATTTTCCAGTGTTCCCAGCATGGCCAGTACATCATTTAAGGGACAAAGGCACGACCCTCGCTTCCTATAGAGGGTCGGAACGTAAATCAGGAGGTCACCGGGGGGGGCAGGGGGAGGAGGAGGAGGTGGCCATGAAGTAGAGTTTTCAGTCCTCCACAAAAGGTGTTCGATTCCAGGTCAATGAAGTTCGATCCCACTTGATAAGGGATTGAAGGTACTACGTGTTGGTGTTGGGCTGAAAGGGAGAGGGATTGAATGCTCTTGACAGTAATGTGTGGAGGTTTGAATATGACGACTTTTTCCTCCTTTTTTTGGGGGGTGGGGGGTGGGGGGGGTGGGGGGGGGATGACTGACATAATGCCTGATTTGTTGTTCGGTTTTATTTTATTTATTTATTATTTATTTAGTATTTGTTTTATTTTATTTATTATCTATGTGGATGTATTTGTTTGTTTGTTTGTTTGTGTGTGTGTCTGATTACCAATGTTCTCAGCGTTTGTTTATATTGTTGTTGTTGTTGTTGTCTTGTGTAATGTTTGTTTGTTTGTTTTTATTTACGCTCCCTATTTCTCTTAGCGAAGTTTTTTATATCACTTATTTTCTTTTATATAAATAGACAGATAAGTGATGGAGAGAAAGAAAGCAAAAAGAAAGGAATTAGAAGAGAAAGAATGAGAGAGCAAGTATTAGAAAAAGATAGGAAGCCAGAGAGTATTAGTGAGAAAGGAGAACATTGAAAGGAAGAAAGGAAGAAAATAAGAAAGTAAGAAAGAAAGGAGAACAGTGAAAGGAAGAAAATAAGAAAGAAAGAAAGGAGAACAGTGAAAGGAAGAAAGGAAGAAAATAAGAAAGAAAGAAAGAAAGAAAGGAAGAAAGAAAGAAAGGAGAACAGTGAAAGTAAGAAAGGAAGAAAGGAAGAAAATAAGAAAGAAAGAAAGAAAGTAAGAAAGAAAGGAGAACAGTGAAAGAAAGAAAGGAAGAAAGGAAGAAAATAAGAAGGAAAGAAAGAAAGAAAGGAGAACAGTGAAAGTAAGAAAGGAAGAAAGGAAGAAAATAAGAAAGAAAGAAAGAAAGAAAAAGTAAGAAAGTTAGTGAGAAAGAAAGGGGAACAGTGAAAGCAAGATTGTTGAAGATGGAAAACTAAGAAAAATGTGAAAGAATGAATGTGACGGGAAAGAAAGAGAAGTAAAGAAAGACAGAGAGAAAGAAGAAATGAACGAGAAAAAAAAGACAGGCATCACCATCACCACCACCATCACCACCACCACCACCACCACCATCATCACCATCACTATCATCACCACCACTACCACCATCATCACCATCACTATCATCACCACCACCACTATCATCACCACCACAACCACCATCATCACCATCATCACCACCACGCCCTTCATTCTTTCCCACGCCCACCTCCCACGCCCGTCTTTACACACCTCCAGTCACCTGTAATTTACCTCCCTCTCCTTCTCCTTCTCCCCCATCATCATCATCATCATCATCATCATATTTATTACTCCTTCCATTCTCTTTCTTTCTTCACCTTTCCTTCGCCTCTCATTCCCTCATTCTCTCATTTCTTTTATCTATCAATACATCTATCTTATTTATATATCTATCTATCCGTCTATTTGTCTGACTCTTTATCTACCTATCTATCTACCTTATCAGTGACAGCCTACATACATCTCTCTTCTCGCAAACCTTATCTCCATCCCTTCCTCCCTTCCTTCCCTTTCCACCCTCCCTCTCTCCTTCTCTCCCTTTCCTTCCTCCCGCCCTTCCCTCCATCGTTCTCACCCTTTAAATCACATAACACCATCACCACCCTCCCTTCCTCCCTTCGCCCCCTCCGTCAAATTATCCTGATAGCCCCTAACGGTAACCTGGAGGGGCGGATGCGAGTGTGATAAGTCTGGAAGCATTCGTGGATGTCATACTAATGTCGGGGAACATGTCAGTCAAGGGTGAAAGAAGTAAGGAATGAGAATGGAGGAGAGTGAGTAAAATGGGAAGGGAAAAGGTCAAGAAAGGAGAGGAAATAAGAGGAGGAAGAGAAGGAAAGGGGAGGAAATGAGAAAAGTTGGAAGAAGGAGTAGAGAATAACCGTTAAGAAGAAAAGGGGAAATGAGAGCGAAAGGAAGAAGAAGGAAGGAGAGTAGAGGAGAATGAGGAAGGAGGAGAAAGAAGGAAGGGAAATAGGAGTAAAGGGGAAGATCAGAGGAATAGAGGAAAGGAGAGGAGGAAGAGGAGGGAAAGGGAGTAACAGAAGGAGAATAAGAAATAATAATGAAAATGAAAGGAGAGAGAAGATGAATAGCGAAAAGATGAGAAAATGAGAGGAGGAGGAGAAGGAGGAGGAAGAAGAGAAGAAGAGGGTGAAGAATACGGAAAGAGAAGAGAACGATGAAGGACAGAGAAGGAAATAGAAGAGAAGGAAATTAGAATGAATGAAAGGGAGAAGAAGAGAGGGAAGGAGGAATGAGATATAAGTAAGAGGAGAGACAGGGAGAATAGAGGAGGAGGAAGAGAAAAAGGGAGGAAATAGGAGAGAATAGGAGGGAATAAGGAAAGGTAAGATAAAGTTTGGGACATTCTCTATTGCTACGCGTCGCCTCGGTGCTCATCTGCGTCACACTAGTCCTTGAGCCAGAAAGGAGTGAGGAAAGTAGAGAAAGTTAATACAAGGAAGAAGATGAAAGGAAGAGTGAAGATAGGAAGGTGAAAAGTGTCGATTCCTTAACCTTGACGTTCCTTTGTTTTTTGGTTTCACGTTAGAGATAAGAGAAGAAATTGAACACTTGAATGAACTCTTTATTAATGATTGCCTTCTCCTCCTCCTCCTCCTCCTCCTCTTCCTCTTCCTCCTCCCCTCGTCTTTTTATTCTTCTTTTCTTATTCATTGTTTTCATTATCAACTTGTTCTGTCTTTTTCTTTTACTTCTTTCTTCTTCTTGTTGTTGTTCTTTTTCTTCCTCTTGTTATTAGTATCGCTGTTCTTCCTCTTCTTTTTTTGTTTCTTTTGTTTTCTTTTTCTGTTATCTCTTTCTTCGTCTTCTTCTTCTTCTTCTTCTTCTTCTTCTTCTTCTTCTTCTTCTTCCTCTTCTTCTTCTTCATCTTCTCTTTCCTTCCATTTCTTTCTTACTCTTATTCATTTTTGTATTCGTTTTCTTCTTCTTCTTCTTCTTCTTCTTCTTCTTCTTCTTCTTCTTCTTCTACTTCATCATCATCGTAGTTCCCCTTACGTTAACCTCAACGGGACTTAACGTTCTTCCTCCTCGACGCTTCGGGCTAAAAATACCTCATTACTCTGTGTGTGTGTGTGTGTGTGTGTGTGTGTGTGTGTGTGTGTGTGTGAGGTTAAAAGGTGACATGTTCTAAATTTGTAGTGGGTCTGTCTTTGGGGGGGAGGGGGGGGGTTATGGTAGTAGTAGTAGTAGTAGTAGTAGTGAGTGGTAGTGGTGGTGGTGATGATGGTGATGATGGTGGTAGTGAGGGTGGTGATGGGAGCGGTTCCATTCCTTCATTTCCTTCTCCTTCATTTCCCTTTCCTTTCCTTTCCCTCCCTTCCTTCCCTCCCTAGTTCTGTTTCTCTCTTCCTTCCTCCTTCTCTTCTTCCCTTTCCTTTCCTTTCCCTCCCTTCCTTCCCTCCCTAGTTCTGTTTCTCTCCTCCTTCCTCCTTCTCTTCTTCCCTTTCCTTCTCTTTCCTGTCTCAATTCTCCTCCCTTTCTTTCCTGTCTTCCCTTTCTCACTCCGTTCCTCTCCTTCTTTCTCCTTCTCTTCCCTTTCCTTCCCTTTACTGTCTCTTCACTCCTCTTCATTCCTTCCTTTCCTCCCACGTTCCTTTTCTCTCCTCATTCCTCTCGATTCCTTTCCTTCCCTCTCACGTTCCTTTTCTCTCTTTCTTCCTCCTTCTCTTCGTCCGTGTCCTTCCCTTCCCCATCTCTTCATTCCTTTCCCTTCTTCTCCTTCCTTCCCTCGTTCCTTCCCTCTCTTTCTTCCTCTTACCTTCATTTTCTTTCCGTTCCTTGTCTCTATAATCACGTTTTTCCCTCCCTCTTTCCTTTCCTTCCTTTCTTTCGTTTCCTTTTCCTTCTCGTTCCTCTTTTTCTTTCTCCTTCACTTTATTTTCCTTCCCATTCCTGTCTCTCGAATTCCCTTTCTTTCCTGCCTTCTCTCCTTTCCTCTCTTTTCCTCTTCCTCGTTTTCCTTCGTTCCCTGTCTCTCTAATCACCTCCCTCCCTCCCTCCATCCTTTCCCTCCCTCCCTCGTTCCCTCCATCATTCCCTCCCCTATTTCCTTTGTCACTCGGCGTCAAACAGAACCAGGAAACAGGAAACAGGCAGGAAAAAAGAGTGTATGTTTGTGAGTGCTGTGTGTGTGTGTGTGTGTGTTAGAGCGTGATAGTATTAACTGGTGTGTGTATGGGCGAGGTTACACACACACACACACACACACAGACACACACACACACATACACACACACACACACATATATGACTGTATACAACCAATAACCAACCTTAACACTTTATCAACCTCTCCACCACCACCACCCTCACCATCACCACCATCATCACCACCACCACCATCATCACCACCACGGTCACTGTACTCTTAATCCGCGTGAAATGCCAATCAGTTCCGTCAACCATTCGTTTGCATCTGCTTCTCCTCCTCCTCCTCCTCCTCCTCCTCCTCCTCCACCTGACAAATAAGTGAAAAAAGGACTGACAGGCGGACGGACGGCACATTTCTTATTTCTTTCTTTTTTTTTTCGTCTTCATTGTGTGTTTCGAAATTTGAACGTAATTGAGGAAAGTGGAGAAAAAAAAAGGAGGAGGAAGAGGAGGAGGAGGAGGCGATTAGATGGAGGAAGGAAGGAACTTTGGGAGGAAGGACAATTTGAAGGAGAGGTAATAGTGAATAGTGGAAGTAGAAGGTTGAAGAGGACAAAGGGGAAAAAAGAAAAAAGAAAAAAAAAAGAAGAAAAGGAAAACAAAGAAGTAGAAGAAAAAGAAGAAGTAGAAGGTTGAAGAGGACAAAGAGGAAAAAAAAAGAAAAAATAAAAATAAAAAAATCAAAGAGGACGAAGAAGAAGAAGAAGAAGAGGAGTAAGCGTAGAAGGTGAGGGTGAAGGTGAAAGTGCAGGTGAGATGAGAACGAACTCTTAACGCCCAACAGGTGACGAGGACCAGGTGTATCGCGGGGCATACTATCACGTGACTCGGAAATTCGTGAAGGAAAGTAATTAGTAACGCCTTGAAAGATAATGCTATACACCGTCAGGTAAATGGACTTCTATCATCTTCTGTATCCTCTCATCCTCCTCCTCCTTCTCTGTCTTATTGTTTTAACTTTCATTTTCTCTTTCTCGGTCCCTCAGGTGTTTGGGGGCTAGTGGACAGGTGGCTGATATCGTCCGCATTCCTCCCTCTCTCTACCTGATTCGTTTCTTATGCTAACAATAACAATAATAATAAAGGGAATGAACAAATAAGGAAGAGGAAGAAGTAGAGAGGAATAAAAGTGGGGTAAGGATAAAAGGAGGAGGAGAGAAGTAAGAAGAAGAAGAGTGTAAGAAAAGAGATGATGAAAAGGATAAAAATAGAAGAGAAGAAAATTGTGAAATCGCGGACAATAGGAAAAGAAGAAACAGAGAAGTGTAAAAGAAAAACAAAATGAAGAGGAGGAGCAACAGTGATAATATTAACAAAAACAACAATAAAATAAAAACAACAAAGGAAGGAGTCTTCTTTTATAACACAATAAACGAAAGGAATAAAAATAATCTCCAAAGACTTCTGAGAAATTGCAGGGATAAAAAAAAAACATGGAAAAAGGATGAAAATTAACAAAAGCGTAAAAATTTGCTGGAATGAAAAAGATGAACAAGGATGAAAACATAAAAAATAACAAAAAGGATGAAAATTCGCAAGGATGAAAAGAAACAGACAAAAAAGAAAAGAATGACAAATATGAAAACTAACAAAAGATTCAGAATTTACAGGGATGAAAAAAAAAATTAACAGAACGTAAACTTGAAACCAAAATATCAGAAAAAAAAACTAATTTTAATACACAAAAACAAAGATGAATCGAATTTGAAACAGATGGCCCAGAACGCCTTTGGGCTGGAGAAGAAAAAATTAAGAAACGAAACTCCCTCTCATAATATATTGTTGACTAGATAGGAAGGCAAATGAAATCCAAGAGGAGGAGGAGGAGGAGGAGGAGGAGGAGGAGGAGGATGGTAAGAAGAGAAGTGCAAGAAAAGAAAGATGAGGAGAAAGATTAAAAAAGGAAAAGAAAATTAAGGGAAGAAGAGCAAAAAGGAAAAGAAAAATGAAAGTTATAAATATGGGATAAAATGGAAAAGAAGAAAAATTGGAAAGGATAATAGGAGGAGAAGGAGAGGAGGTGAGAGGAAGAAAAAATAAGAAGAAGAAGAAGAAGAAAAAGAAAAATAAGAAGAAGAAAAGAAAAAATAAGAAAAAACAAGAAGAACAAGAAAAAGAAGAAAAATAAAAGAGAAAAAATAAATAAAAAGAACAAGAACAAGAAAAAGAAAATTAAAGAAAAATGAAAAATGAAAAAGAGCGAGAGTAGATCATTTCACGAGCAAAGTAACATCGGCCTGACATGCAAAGGAACCCATGAACTCTCGCATCTAAGGTTATTATTTCAGACTCAAGGAGAACACAAAACGAAGTAAAAGCAGAAAGAAAACCAGAAAATTCAGAAAGGAAGTTTGATAGCAAGGAAGTGGAGGGAACGAGAGGGGCTAAACTTCACATACAAACTAACATCAGACACGCAAATGAAAAGGGAATTCTTGAAGCCGTGGATGTAATTTCAGATGCTGCGTGTAAACTTGGCGAAAAATAAAGAGAAAAATGTCGTTAGTACCAAGACATCTCTCCAGCCTAAACTGCCCTCGCTTCTGGCCACTCCTCTCTAATTTCTTCCCCTCCCTTCATTCCTTCATTCCCTCTTTTAGTTTCTCCCTTTCATCTTCTCTTCCCTTTCCTTCCCTTAACTGTCTCTTCCGTCCCTCGGCCCTTCCCATCCTCTCCTTCCTTTCCTCTCTTTCTTCATCCTTATTTTCATTTTCCTTCCGTTCCCTGTTTCTCTCTAATAACTCTCCCTCCCTCCCTTCCTTCTCTCCCTCCTTCCCTCCCTCTTTCCTTTCCTTTCTTTCTTTCTCGTTCGCTTCCTTTTCCTTCTCATTCCTCATTTTCTTTCTAATCACCTCTTTTCCTCCCTTCCTTCCCTCCCTCCTTCCCTCACTCTTTCCTTTCCTTTCTTTCTTTCTCGTTCGCTTCCTTTTCCTTCTCGTTCCTCTTTTTACTTTCTCCCCTTTTTATATATTTTTGTCCTTGAACTGCTTCCTTTACTGTAAAAAAATAAACAAGTAAGGAAAGACGAATTAAAAACAACGAGAGGATAATTTTCACAAGTCATATAACATTCTTAAACATGCAGAGTGACTGAATTCTTGAAGCCATGGGTGTGTCGCGTCCCCATGAACAATAACTAACCTACGTAGCAAGGTGGTGGGGAGGAGAGGAAGGAGAAGGAAAGCTGATATGAGAGGGGAGGGGAATGGAAAAGCGGAGGAAGTGAGGGAGGGGAGGAAAAAAAACAGGAAGACTAGCAAGGTGGGGAGGAAAGGGAGGAGGACATCTAGTATAAGAGGAGAGAAATGAAAAAGGGGAGGAGGAGGAAGAGGGGAGGGAAGCAGAAGAAAGCAGGACATTAGGACTTACAGAAGAGAAAGACAGACAGGCAGCAAATTCAAGGGAAGACTGAAGAAGGTGAACAAATAAAGAAAGAAGAAGAGGAGAGAGAACAAACGAGGGAAGAAGAAGAAGAAGAAGAAGAAGAAAGATAAAGAAATAAATGAAGAAGAAGAAAGTCGAACAAATGAAAGAACAAGAAAGGTGAACAAACAAGGGAGGAAGAAGAAGAAGGAGCAGAAAAAGAAGAAAGATAAACAAATAAATGAAGAACAACAAGAAAGACGAACAAATGAAAGAACAAGAAAGGTGAACACGTGAGGGAAGCCTGAGAAGAAAAGCGAACAAAGAAGGAATTAAGGAAGAAGAATAGGAGAGGTGAACAGGTGATAAAATTAGAAAGACATGCGAGCCAGCACTGGACAACAATTCTTCAAGTCCTTGTTGTCAGATGCAGCGACAGGCTCGTAAATTTCACAGACTGACGGATGAACGGAACCTCGAGGACTTGAAACTAGTAGCTACCCTTGAATGTTACGCTTCGCCATGTCCAACCCGAGAAGGAGGAAGAAAAGGGCCTGATATCAACTGTAAACATAAGAACATATATACTAGAGAGAGAGAGAGAGAGAGAGAGAGAGAGAGAGAGAGAGAGAGAGAGAGAGAGAGAGAGAGAGAGAGAGAGAGAGAGAGAGAGAGAGGCATGATTTCAACCGTAAACATAAGAACATATATACTAGAGAGAGAGAGAGAGAGAGAGAGAGAGAGAGAGAGAGAGAGAGAGAGAGAGAGAGAGAGAGAGAGAGAGAGAATAGTATGACTTTTGCAACAAATGAACAAACAACAGACTTTTTTACAGTAAAGGAAACAGCTCAAGGGAAATAAATAAAAGAAACGATAATGAAAAAATGACCGAAAATGAAAAATAAAAATAAAAAATAAATAAAATTGAAAAAAAAAATTGAAAAATAAAAATAGAAAAATAAATAAATAAAATAGAAAATTAAAAATATATAAAAAAATGAAAAATAAGAATAGAATAAATACATAAATAAATAAATAAAATAGAAAATAAGAAATAGATAAAAAAAATTTTTAAAAATGAGACAAAACAGAAAACGAGGAAGAATAAAAATAATAAAAAAAGAAAAGAAATAAATAGAAAAACGAAAACAAATAAAGCAAAACAAAACGATGAAAAATAAAAATATGAGAAAAAGAAAATAAATGAAAAATAAAAAGTAGAAAATCAAATATGAAAAAAAAGAAAATAAATAGAAAAATAAAAAGTAGAAAATAAAATATGAAAAAAGAAAATAAATAGAAAAAAATAAAAAGAAGTAGGAAATAACAGACACCGACAAAGGTCATGAACGAAGAACAATTATTTAGCGTCTCCAGAAACGGCGAATCTGGGCGTGAGGTCAACGAGAGAGAGAGAGAGAGAGAGAGAGAGAGAGAGAGAGAGAGAGAGAGAGAGAGAGAGAGAGAGAGAGAGAGAGAGAAGGTCACAAAGGGAGTCAAGTTCACGTGTGAGAGGTGAAAGGGAGAGGAGAGGTGGAGCAAAGGAGGGGGAAGATAAGTGGAGGAGGAGGAGGAGGAGGAGGAGGAGGAGGAGGAGGGAGGAAAGACAGTGATTATAGCTTGCAAAGGAAGAGAGAGCAACAAAAGAGAGGAGGAGGAGGAGGAGGAGGTGAAGAATGCGTAAAGAGGATAATGAAGGAGAGAAGAAAATGATGATAGCATGTGGAGAGGAAAGAGAACAAGAGAGAGAGAGAGAGAGAGAGAGAGAGAGAGAGAGAGAGAGAGAGAGAGAGAGAGAGAGAGAGAGAGAGAGAGAGAGAGAGAGAGAGAGAGATGAGACACAAAAGGGGAAGTGAAATAGCCTTTATGAGGAAAGAAAGAAGGAAGAGAGGCGAGAAGGGAAGGAAGAAGGAAAAAGAAGAAGGGAAGAGGAGGAAGAAACATGGACATGGACTAGCAGGCAGCAGAAAGCCTGTTGGCTCATTACTAGGCTGCCTGCGTTCAGTGATTTAATCAATCCGTTTGCCACAGGAGTGGCTTGCAGGGAAGGATTAAAGCACTTGTGTACCTACTCTTGGGAACGTTCAGTTCACTCCTGTTGCAGCAAAGTGGCGATCAATGCGTTTCTTGAAGGAGTTGATGGTCTCTGCGCTAACCACTTCTGCAGGAAGGCTGTTCCAGTGGCGAACAACTCTATTCGAGAAATAACTCCTGCCGATGTCGGTATTGCATCGCTTTGCTTGAATTGTTTTTCCGTTGTTTCTTGTTTTCAGGTTAGTTTGTAGCGTGAAGAGTTTGGAGTGATCAACGTTGCTGAGCTTGTTCAGGTACTTAAAGACTTGTATCATGTCTCCCCGCAGTCGTCTCTTTTCCAACGTGAGGAGGAGGAGGAGGAGGAAGAGAGGGCATGATAAGTGAAATGTCATACTTGCAGCTGTACTTAAGAACATGACATCAGCAGCAACAACAAGAACAACAACAACAATATCAACAACCTCAACATCATCATCATCATCATCATCACCACAACCACCACCACCACCAACAACAACAACAACAGCAACAACAACAACACTATGCACCCAATGTCATGACCTTTGGAATTCACAGTGGAAGTGCCGAAGGGAGAAAGACTGAGGGAAGGAGGGAGGGAGGAAGGGAGGGAGTACTGGAGGAGAGAAAGAGAGAAAGGGAGGGAGGGAGGGAGGGAGATTGCTACCCATTGCATGACCCTCAGAAGGTCACTCGTAGGAGGAGGAGGAGGAGGAGGAGGAAGAAGAAGGATAGAAAGGCAGGAGGCAAAAGAAGGAGAGGAGAAATAAAAATAGTTGTAATAAAAGAAGAAAGGAAGAGTAAGAAAAAAAAAAAGGACAGACTGACAGACATAAAATAAATTGAAGAGCAAGAGGAGGAGGAGGAGGAGAGGAGGAGGAGGAGGAGGAGGAGGAGGAGGAGGAGGAGGAGGAAAGCCAGTGTCCTTCAGGATGAGAGAGGGAGGTCACTAGCCGAGGCAAGATGCAGGGGAGGAGGAGGAGGAGGAGGAGGAGGAGGAGGAGGAGGAGGAGGAGGAGGAAGGAAGGAGACTAAGGAAGTGGAGGGGGGAAACTCATCTAGTAATTCCTTATCTCCTTCCTCCGATCTCTCCTCCTCCACCTCCTCCTCCTCCTCCTCCTTCTCCTCCTCCTCTCTGTATGTCTGTTCTTCTTTGATGCTTGTATTTTTTTTTATAGTGGTGGTGGTGGTGGTGGTGGT